>NW_009732120.1:2086-37848 GCF_000703405.1 Apaloderma vittatum | reverse complement strand
CCTCTACTCTGCCCTTGTGAGGCCACATCTGAAATTTGGTGTCCAGTTCTGGGCCCCTCAGCTCCAGAGAGACAGGGAACTGCTGGAGAGAGTCCAGCGCAGCCACAGAGATGCTGAAGGGAGTGGAACATCTCCCTTACGAGGAAAGGCTGAAGGAGCTGGGGCTCTTTAGCTTGGAGAAGAGGAGGCTGAGGGGTGATCTCATAAACGTTTATAAATATGTCAAGGGAAGTGTCAGGAGGACGGAGTCAGGCTCTTTTCAGCAGCATCCAGTGACAGGACAAGGGGCAATGGGTTCGAGTCGGAATATAGGAAGTTCCACAAAAACATTACGAAAAACTTTTTCACTGTGAGGGTGACAGCACTGGCACAGGCTGCCCAGGGAGGTTGTAGAATCTCCTTATTTGGAGACATTCAAAACCCGCCTGGACACTTTCCTGTGTGACCTACTGTAGGTGATCCTGCTCTGGCAGGGGGGCTGGACTAGATGATCTTTTGAGGTCCCTTCCAACCCCGACATTCTGTGATTCTGTAATGTGTCGTTCTCATCAGGGCTGCATCTGCATGAAAACATGCAGAAGTTGACTTGCAGCAATTATGCCAACATGTATCTTTTAAGCTGATTTCTTAAGGAAACGTGTTTTTTTCAAGAACCCATGCTGTCTGCCTACCTAGGGGTGGCTCTGTAAATCTGTCCTGCTTGTGTAACCCTAAAACTCACAGGGCAGATTCAGCATGATATGATAGAGAGGAGAGGTCTCGAGGACTATTATAAACTTCTTTAATGGAATGACTGATCGTGAAATCACTAAAGAAAAGGCTACTAAGCTCACCCTTTAGTAGACATTAGAGAATCTGCATGGAGAGTGAGACATCAAAAGTGAAGCATCACCAGTTTGCTCTGCTCTCCGAACAACTTGTTTTTAGCTCTGCTGGGCCTGAGTGAGACAGGGGAAGGACGAATTTAATTCCCCCGCCCTGGCAAGGGAATATGCTTAGCCCCTGACATCATTATAGACGAATCCCTCCAGGGGTATTAAAGATGGAGAGCATAGTTCAATCTTGGTGGCGTCATGTCCAGAGGGCCAGTGGGAGAAATCCTCCTTGCCTAGTTAGGCTTAAAGGGAAACTTAACACAAGGAGGATGACTAAAGTGCATTTAGAGCGAGTGATTTATGTAAAACTATAACCTTTATAAAATAGGATTAAGTGCCAATGTGCTTACATTTGGATGGGGAACGCTTGTTATTTGGCCTGAAAGAGTTACGGCCAATAGGTCTCTGCAAACGGAGACCAAGGAAGAGACAGAGAGTCTCAGTCACTTTTTCTTTTTCCCTTCATTCCTGCCCCCCTCCTTCTTTCATTAAAGCTACACATCATATGAAGTGGCACCATCCTCAGAGAGTCTCTGACAAAACCATCACGTCGAGCCTCAGGACAGAACTTGCTGCAGTGCATGTTCTCTCCCTCTGCCCTTCCTCTCCCTTCCTTCTGCTTTCTGAGCGTACATCCAATAAGTCAGATAAAACTTAATCTTGTTTGCTCTCTCTCTAATTCTTTATTCCTTTCTCTATTCTCCTTTCCTCTCACTGCTCTTCTTCCTTGTCCCTCCTCTGCCCTCCAGCTTCAAGTTGCGTTTTATGTTGCTCTAGAGCAATGGCACATTTCAGGCTTACTTTTATTCTTTCCTGTTTCTGGCCTTCTCCTTTAGTTGTGGATCAATAAGTGCAAACAGTGGGCAAGGGAACATCAGTGGAATAAAAATGAATTGATACAGCTATTTTTTTCCCTATTTTATGTCTCTTAAATTGTTGAATGGGCTGATTTTTACAGCAGAGGTGTACTTGGAGAGAAGGGAGCAATTCTGCTTTTATGCTCTGCAGCCTGCAGATTCTGGGTGCTCCTGCTCAGAGACCCAAGCGTTGTCTTGAAGATGAACCCCTTGCCCAGGAGGTGCAGCCTTTCGAGTGAAATGATGCTCTGCTCTGTGATGATTAGTAGGGAGATAATATCACAAGGCTCCACTTGCCATCAGAGAGGGTCTCTGTTCATGTAGCACAGTCCTGTTACTTTGGGATCAGCTTTGGGGTTTTTTTTCTGAGATTCTGGATATTTGTAAAAAACCGTCAGCAAGAGAACTGCTCCTGCAACATAAACTCAGCTCTTTAAGAAGATGGACTATCATTATCTTGCATTTTTTATTGTTTCTTGGGTTTATTTTGGTTTTCTTTAAAAAAATATTTACTTAGCTGATTAATTAATCAGATACAATTACTGAGCTAGGGACCTCATTTCTGTGCAAAACCTTTCTCCTTTTTAACACCTTCCCTTGTGAAAAATGGGAATCATCACCTACCTGAAATGATGGAAGTGAGGAGCTCAAATCACTTGCTTAAAAATAACCATTGTCCAATGAAATCTGACTGTAGTAACTTCTTGATTTTAGGAAAATCTTTGCCTTCTCACTCTGGTGGGAAAACAGAATTATTGGTAGACTTTGTTTTTTTCACATCTGCTACTGCTCTCTCGAAAGGAAATTGTGAGTATAAATCAGTTGGGGGCTCTGATCCAGCTATTCTCTTCTCTTTCTGAGTGCAGATTGCTATATTTTCCTCCCTGTGAAATAGGAATTATACTCATGGAAAGGCAAGGCCTGTAAAACTGATTCTTATCATGCTCCAGTTTTCTGTTGGTGTTATTGCAGCGACTTTTGTATTCTTTACTCCTGGTATATATTCGGATTTATGAAGATAAGTGTTGGTGCAATAAGACTCCTCAATATTAGTGAGAATAATTAATTTCTAATCTGATCCCTAACATAACATGTGCCAGTTATTGATGAATGAATAGAAAAAGGGGCAGAGGCTTCACTCAATTTGAATTCTTGCTCCTTCACACCTTTTCAATATACTCTCAACTTTAGCCAGGAGCTGTAATGTTGCATTTCTGCAAAAGTCCTTTCTCAAATTTTTCATCTTGACTCCTTATGATCTCTTTCTCAAATGGTGACCTGCAGCTGCTAGGATTAGGAGCATTGATCTGCTGTTGAGACAAAACATGAAGACACCTTCAGGACCTGGTTTTCTCAGATTTCACGCTCTTGGCTAAGCTGGCCACAGTCTAAGAACAACTTTTCTTTCAGTGACTCTGCTTTAGAGCTGGAGCTCAAAGCATCACACTGAGCAGGGAGCCAGGAGAGCACTGAGGAAACGGAACTTCCTTCTTCCAGCACTCAAGACATCCCAAATCAGTTTGATTACAGTTTTGCTTGAAAGCTGCTGCATCCCTTTGAGCCTAAATGGTTGTCATGTTTTACAGATGGATTGTTCGAGATCCTTGGGGAGGGGGGAAAAAATTAATGAGAAGGATAAAGTAGAAAACCACTGTTGCAATGATAGCACCAGCTTCAGCTACCTGGTGGCTGCTGTTGTGTAGTGCAATCCTCATATAGAGTGCATTACCAACTTCCAATGTGCGGTAATATTTACACTAGCATTAGGACATCATCGAGCCTTTACTTGTCCATATAGTTAAAATTGTTATCTATGTACGAACCTCAGAGTTGATATATCTAATTGTCAGCAGTGACCTGATGATAATAGCAGTACAATTTAGTTACAATATACAATATCATTAATCATCCAAATGTAGCATAAACAGAATGGACCATTTGCTAAGGTCTTGCTGGGGGTGGGAGGAAGGTCCCTCTCTTATAACAGCTGTATATGCTGGATGCTTCCCTAAGGAAAGGGGCTGGCAGGACTAGGGGGAGATCTTCCATAGAAATCAGAATCACCTTCAAGGGTGGTACATGCCTCTATTTATTAGGATTATGCTACATATGCTAATGGCAGACTGTACACTATTTCTGAGCATTAACATCTGCTCAAAGCAACAGACTTTCACTTACAGAAACTGATTTAAACTCAGTGAAGCAGATAAACACAGAAATCTAAGCAGGTGGCTGCGACTGAAGGAAGAATTCTCAATTCCTGCACTCAACCGATGAACTTCACTAAAACTATAATTAATATTCAGATAACTATATTCCGACACGTAGAATAAACAAGATCATTTAAAGGATGAAAATGTCTACCTAGGATGAGGGGAGGCAGGGGCTCGGGTTTGGAATACAGAATGGTTTGAATTGAAATCCAAAGCACTCCTTAATTTCATATGGCTGCCTTTGATGTTGGCCTGGGCCAGAAGACATAAATAGCAAGAGGGCATTATTGCATCATTCACAAGCACAAAGTGGGAATTAAACTTTCAAACAAGCAGTTTGTGGAATCTTTCCTCGCAGGCTGTCAGATAGTGTAAAGATCTTGTTACAAAAGTGCTGGGAAATCTGGTCACTACTCTTAATACCCCAAACTTTCATTTGGGAAGTGTTGTACAGGCATGATAAAATATGAACAAAAGAAATCCTTTTCTGTTCTCTCCCTTCACACTTGATCAAGTCTTGTTTTGAACACTGATAGCTGGTTCCAAGTGAAAGAGTTACCAGTGTTTCATCCACAGGATAATGTTGCAAAAGCAGAAGTCCCTCTACCCTGTTTCTCTCAAGCTCCAAAGTCATCTAAAAGGTTGGATGGACTTTAAATCTAATCTAGCTAAGCCTGAAGCTTAGAGTGAAACATTAAACGAGGGTGGATTTTGCATGGATTCAGCTTTTATTGCAGGCATTTGATCTGATTCCAGATGTACCGTTTCTCCACAGAATTATGTGATAGCTCTTTTTCTTATGCTAGGGGTATATATTGTTACAGCCAGTCCTAAAAGCCTTGTATGCTTCAGCTATGTCTCTGGACTATTTCCTCTTGTGTGCTTCCAAAAGACTCTGCTTTAGGCTTTATTGTGCCCTCTGAGTTACTTTGCTTCTCCCTGTTGACCAGATGCATGGACTGACATGAAATATGTCATGCACATTCAGTACTAAATTTTCAAGAATTGTTCATCCGATTAGCACAATGATGAAATTGCTCATTATAGTTCATTACATGAAGAAATTAACATCAGACTTTCAAAATTCCTTAGACTGAAAATGGTGAGAAGCTGGGATAATGTTTGAGGGAGGTATAGTTACACTTTCGCCCTGCTCTCACTATTCTCTGGGCATGTGTTTATGGCCACATTCTGGGTGTAGAATGGCTTTATGTGTTCCATACCTCTGAACCAGTATAGCTGTGCTTGTGTTATTGAGAAAGCAACATCATTCTTCCCTGTTTCTTTTTTAATTTGCATTTTTAATGTTGAAAATCTTTTCTAAGTGACCCTCAAAGACGTAAGCTTTATTTATAAAGCTGGTACCTATGTTCACTGGACTCCTATGTTCACTGGACTCCAAAAGAAGGTAAAAGGGAATGAACAGCAAGCAAAGCAAAATTTAAAGGATAGTTTTGAGACCTGACCCTCAAAATAACACAATACACCACGTACATACTTGAACAAATTTGCTATTTTTTGGGGGGGACTGATATCTCTTCCAGTTTCTGTAAGTCTGGTGTGCTTTGCTGTTCTTCCTCACAGCCAGTATTAGAATGTGTCAGAGCATATGAGAATCTCATTTTTTAAAAAATTTTTTTTAATGGTATGTTTTCCAGCTTGTGTGTTAACTGAGAAAATCTAGGTCTTAAAGATTGAAATACTGTGAAACAACAATTACAAATATCAAATGTACTGGTTTTGAGCTAAAATGATGGAATGGATTTTGTCTTAAGTTTTTTAATCCAACATTATAATTTCGGATGAAGTCTTCCATTTTTCTGAATGCATCAGAGCCGGCAATAAAGGTCTGTTAACCTTTGAAAAACAATTTATTGTTTTCTCTAAGGTCCCTTCCAACCTAGGCCATTCTATGATTCTATGATTCTTTGAAATCAAAAGTAGAAACTGCATGGCCTTCCAAACTCTAATAGCAACTCCCTCTTCTGTGTGCACTGGGAATCACAGGGTATGACCATGCTACCCCAACCTTTTGGGAAGAGTTCTAGGATATTGGATATCTAAGACACATATATTTCTGTGAAGATTTGAGATTTACTCCTGCTGATCCACCCTCCTTCATTTTCACTACCTAAGTACAGATGACCCTATTGTCCCTCTATGGATTCTGGGTGTTGGAGTCTGCTAAGTGTTTCCTATGTTACACCTTATCAGAAATGCGGGTCGAATTTTGCTATGCCCATGCAACTCACTTAAGTGAGGCTATACCCCATTAAGTACTTCATCATACGCTCAGCAAAGTCAATAATAAAGCTCCTACAGGCTTCAGCTGTGCAGGATCAGGGCTGAACTGGGCTCAGGGTGTATGATGTTATTATCGCTTTAAAATTGTTAGCTTCCATATGTTCCTAAATTTGTGGATATTTCAAATGACTGTTAAAGACATGCATGACTTTCTGAAATTCTGTTCAGAAGGATTCGTTACTTCAGAATATTAACAACCTGGAGGATTTTGTAGATGAGATTATTAGGCTGTTGTATCTTCTGTGTCCCCCCTTCCCCCATGCTTTGTGCTTAATTGTATGCACGCGAATGGTTTCATTGACTGCTTTGGAGAGGTGCGAAAAGATCTGCCTGAAAAAGTGTTCTGTATAAAATCACAAGGGGGAAATGAAAAGAATGCCTACCAATCTGTTAAAAAAAAATAAAATTGCCCAAGTGTGTGGTATCAATTTCCAAGGAAGAAAAAAGGGTATTTTCAGGAGTCCCTAATGCAGTCCTAAGTAAGTCTTTGCTGCCAGTTTAAAAGAAGAATTTGTCTAAGGAAAAACAAAGCAGTCACCAAAGAAGGAGTATGCTTGAAAACCCAAACTTTCTTTAAAAAGCATGATTGCAGCAGTTGCCAAACCATGTTGCAAAACGCGACGCAGTGACAGCCATCTTTCCCCCCTTGAGTTCCCCACGTTTTTCTGTGTCTGTATTAAATGCCTGGCTATCATCCACTCAGCACAGTAGGGTCACTAAAGATCAGATGATATTCTTTTAGCCAGCTGTGACTGAGTGAAACACAGCATCTATGTTTGGAGATGGGGCCCCTGTTCTGCACAGTGTTATTTATCCAACCATCAGGAGACACAGACTCCTGTTGCCTCAAACAGTAACAACCGTGGGGTTAAAGTGGAAGGTGTGGAGACGTTTTCAAGATGGGCATAGAGGGCAGTAAAAACGTGTGTCATGTGTGGTCTGATTGACTCTGCAGCTAAGCCATCCTACATACCCCAAATTACGTGGGTGCCTCTGCCCGAGGGTACTCCTTCTGGCTGCAGGGAATGCTGCTGCTTTTCTCCTCCCCACAAGCAAAGGTATAAGGTTGGCAAAGCAGTTGGAAATCTCCGTTTGAGCAGTAGGACAGCTGTACGAAGATGTATAGTTATTATAGACATATATATAGCAAATAAACCCGACTGGAATCAGGACATCAAAAGACTGATGCTCTCTCCCAAGTATTCATCCTTTAAGTACTGTGTCTTTCTTCCTTTCTTGTTTTGTTGACTGCCTATTAGTGTGCTAATCTCTTGGGGGAGATTACTGAACAAATAGCTGTTGGACAAAAATAATGACAGGGAAGGAAATGTAAGAAATGGAGATGGAGCCAGTGATGGTAGAGGCAGAGGCATATGAAATCACTCACTGGTTTAAGAGTGAGGGAGGCCTAATTTTCCCACAAGTCAAAGGGAAAGGGAAACCAGTACCATACAGAAGGGACTCAGCACCCTTGCAGGATCTGCCCCTGCTTACCCAAAAGGTGTAAAACTACAACCTATGTGGGAGAGATAGCAGGCCATTCACTACTCCCCTCTTAACAAGGTTGCTGTCCCTGTGAATGCTTCAGACTAAAACAATAACTTCCCGACCTAAACAGCCCTGAGTAAGACCTGGGAGCTGTGACAGACTCATGTCCTCCTCGGATCTGGTGTGGATACCCCAAGGTGTGGGTGATGCTGGCCATCTGTGGGAACCTCCACCAGCTCCGAGATTGGCATCTGCAGCCCTCACTGCTGCCCAGCTACAGCCTCACTGGAGGCACAGCTCAGTGCAAGGCAGAGTCCTAACTAGTAGGCACAGCTCAGTGCAAGGCAGAGTCCTAACTAGTTTTCCAGCTAACTTGTTCAGAAAACAGATCTATTGTCCGCGTTACATGTCGTGCAAATATTGTTGCTTCCCAGGAGGAGATATTTATCTATATTTGCCTAGGATTGCTCTTGAACTGGACATTGAACCCATTTCCATGCAATGATTAACAGTGGTGGTGGAGCAAACAAAAGAAAACAGCTTGGAGTGAGCTGGTTTTTAAAAAATAAATAAATAAATCCCTATGGTCTGAAAACACTACAGTCAAGGGAAGGCATTCTGTAATCTGGGAACAGTCCTATATATAGCAATATGCCTGAGTGCCTCTGGGGAGCTGAAGCACTTATAAATCTCGTGTATTAGATGGAGGCAGAGTACAGCACAGCACTCTCTCTGTTCATATGGAGGTGGCTGTTCCTAGTGGTGCTTGTGCATCTCAGAGTAATATCCCCATACTCTAGGCTGCCACTTTAAGAGGAAAAGATATCCTTTTTGCTTTTGTTCTAGCCTCTTTGGCTCTTTCCTAATTTCTTTTCTATTTTGTCTACTTTTTGCTTAGTTTGGAGAGACTGAGAGCAGACTGTTAGCTTGATAACTAGACTTGCACAATTTTTTTGTCAGCTGATATTTGTAGAAGAAAAATAGCAAAATAGCTTAGCAGGAAGGAAAGCTGTTCATAGATTTGAGGAAATTTGGCAAGTTGTTTCAAGCAGGACATAAAAAGGATGAAGTCAAAACATTTTCTTTGATTATCTAAAAAAGAAAAAGTTTATCTGTGGGAATAGTTTCTTTTCTTAAATAGCCCAGACTTGGTTTTGTTATTATTTTTTAAGAAAAGTGTAGATGCAAGGAGGCACGCCAACATGAAAGAGCTCAAAAGGAAAATACCTAGAGATTTTTTTTTTACTTACAAAACAAAAAATATATATTTTTTGATCTTAACCTAAACTTTGGGGTTTTTATCTTTTTTTTTTTTTCTTCCCCCACTGGTAAAAAATACCCCAAATCTCCCAAGCTAGACTTCATTAACTATTTGCAGGTCTGTAGTTTGGATTTCTCCTTGAAATTGCAGTCCTTGGGTTTCATGCTTCCTCCATCACTGATGTGCCCTATGTCCTTGGTCAAGTCATCAAATCTCTCACTAAAGATTTCTTTCTCCGCACATACCTGTTGAGCACCTTGCATAGAGGAGAACTGGATTTGGTACTGACCTGAAGGTGTCACTACTACACAATGAATACTGGTACCTTCCACCTCCTGGTCTTTAGCAGCAGGATGGCCGCACTGCAGTTACAATGAACAGGCAAAAAATTGCAATAGGTATCACAAAGTACAGTTTTAGCACTTAAAAGACACCAATATATCGACCTATTTGTGTCGATATTTATTCCTTAGCAGTTGCATTACACTGGCCTATAAACCCCTATCTATCTTCCATTAAATTCAGTGACAAACTCCCATTGACTTAAGTGGTGCAGGATAGAGCCCTAAATCTTTAATGTAGTTGTGTGCATGTCTCTGGTTTTTTTCCTAGGTAATGTAACCACTACAATGTAAAAATATATCTATTATGTGCACTTTGCTCAAATAACTGTAAAAGTGACAGTAATCACCCTTTCATAGTATACACTGTGTATCAACAAGTTACTTCTACTTCATGAGAAAGAAAAAGTACTTAAAAAGGCCTTTTCTAAAATGCATATGTTCTTCCATATAGAAATTCCCAGCTAAAACTGTCTATAAATTTTAATTCTTCAACACATATACCAAGACTGTCTCACACAAGGAATTTGACTCGGAAAGATTCAGTCCTTACGCAGTCACTGCATGCAAATATTCCTTCGTGCCTATGCTTCCCGTCATTAACAGCACCAATTGGGATAAAATAAGGCTGGCACTTATGCCGAATGCTGCCAAATCCTTTTCAGCCTCACTGCGGCCTGATCCTGCAGTTGGGATCGGGTTATGGGTAGTTTTACTTGCTACAACCAAGCAGCTGCTCCTGAAGTGCTTTCCCTGATGCTGTGCCACAGCATTATTTCCACCTGACAGCAGTGAGCGGGTCTTCTGGGCTACCATGGATTCCAGGCTTGGTAGGGATAGGATGTCACACCAATGCCCAAATGTCCTTTCTGGCTTTCCTCACAGGGCCAAAGCCTCAGTGGGTAAAAAATTGAGAGATTCACCCTTCTACCTGCTACAAGTTTGGTCATCTTGAATCAAAGAAATGGAGGAAAACAATTTCCCTGGCTATATTTGCAGCCTTTCTAACACACTGCCAGCTCCTCCTTCTTCCCTGCCCTGTCCTGATGGTGTACATCTGCAACTCCTGATTCCTTAAAATCAAGGGCAAAGGACTGCAGAGGTGTCCACCATGTGAAAATACATAGGTAAAGCAGATCCTCCCAGGCCAAGCATCTCCCCAATGCTCCTATCAGAATGGCCAAGACCTGAGGACATCCCTCCCTCCTGCACTTCCTCTGGCTCAGGTAAAGAAGAACTCGAAGGGCAATAAGGGACCTGGCAGGAAACATCTCAGGGTAGCTGTCACGTTTGCCAGGTTAATTAGCCAAGTCTGAAAGCCGTTCCCTCAGCTGCCGCCCAGCCCCTCCTCACCCCTGGCTCTCACTCGGGCACCTGGAGCGATCGGGCCACTGAGATGGCTGCCAGCCACATTGCTGAATAACGCCTCAGCGTCTCCTCACACTTCCCCCATCTGCTGGTATCCATCTGCTGTCTCTTGTCCCCTGCTTGGCATCCCAATGCCTTGAGGCAGGAGGTGTCTTTTTGTCCCGCATCTGTGCATCACCTAGCACAGTGGGGCTCCTGACCCCAAGAGAGGTGACACAGAGGACAGCTCATGCCCAGAGTGGAGGCAAGACCAAGATGTAACCATGCTGTGTGAAGCAGGAGGGTGCATTTAGTGCAGAGAGAAGACTCCCTTGCCTCTATTTGCTCTCTTTACACCATTGGATGAATTTTTTTTCACCCTAAAAGGAGCTATGGGTTCATCCTGGGTATTGGTGTGCACCCCAAAAGCTGGCTTTACCACACCATACAAGAGGAAAACAGCCTTGCAGAAACAGAGCAAATTTCCCCAGCAGTGGTGTATTTAGGCCTGGTCCACAGTAGGATTTGGAAGATAGAAATTAACATGCATTAATCCTGGAGCCTTGTTAAAGCAACACCTAAACAGCTTATACGTATTAAGCACTCACGGCCTTTACTACCCAAGCCTGTTACTGCCTTTCAGCTAAAACCTCTGGAGAAGTTCCTAACCAGACGCCAAGACAGAAAACAAAATAAAACTTTGCACAGCCTGATCTTAAGCAGAGGTGTTTGGAGAAGGAGAGTTAGGGGCACAGATTACAGCTCAAGTGACCCTGGTGCTCTTTTAACTGGCAGGTTTCCTATCGTCCTGGCAGGTAAACGCACAGAAAACTGTAGCTACAGTATAGTGACTCATGGTCCTCTAAAAAACTCTCCCTGCATGCTCCAAATCCTCACTTCAACCCCGCAATATCAGAGAGGAGCCAGCAGGCTTGTAGGAGATGACTGAACTTAAATCAACATCTTCAGCATAATTTTTTGGGTAGGCTTTAAACCTGTTCCCTGAATCGAAGGAGCTGTATCGGCATAAGGGCTCCCCCACCCCATCCCCCGATATAACTGCATCTAAAGTAGCTCTCTGTCAGGGCTGTCGTTGGTTTGGAGTGTATAACACACATGTTCAGCTTCTGAAATGTCTTCTGGCCCTGGTGGCTTTGCAGTAGCTTCCATGAGGTTTGGATCTGGCCCCTTCCTGTTGTTCTGTAGCTGTGTCTCTGATTATGTGAATATTAGTGTCTGGGGAACGAAGATTGGAAAGGTCCCCATCTGTCCTGATTCTGAGAGACTCTGGCCTGATCCTTTTCTGCCAGTCACTGTGAGTAACACAGCCCTGCCAGCCCATGCCAGGCAATAAGAGATTGCCTGTGAGGAGTAAAGGTGGAAGAGGAGGATGTCAGACAGCCCCTCCTGGAAAGATTTATAAATGCACCATAACCGACTTCACAGGCTTAGTACCTTGGAGAGTAATTGAAAGAGATGTTCCATATTGATCTTTTCAGAAAGTTCAGTTTGTCTAATCCATCCCCCTCCCTAGAGCCGGGTGAAAAATGTTTGAACTTGTAGCGCTGGGATTGGATTCTGCTCTCTGTCACCTGGGTGTAAACATAGGGAAGGCCATGGGAGTCTCCACAGTGTAAGGGAGATCAGAAACCAACCCCAAACACAGGCAGAGTGTACTGGTATGTCTGCAGCTGGGCTTGGTTTGAGGAAAACCGTTTTTGTCACTGCAGGTTTCCAATGACTTTATGGGATGGGCATTATGTATCCATGTTGGGATTTATTGCAGGAAATATGGAGAGGAAAGATGATTTTGGGATTAAGAAATCAGGCTGGGACTTGTATAATCTGTGTTTAATTCCCAACCCAGCTGTAGAGTGCTGCTCTGCCCTTGGATAAGTCATTTATGCTCAGATCCATAAAGCTATTTAGGTATCTAACACCCATTGATTTCAGTGGGAGTTGGGCTTTAAGTGCCTTTAAGGATCTGAGTCTTAATCTCAGTGCAACTCAGGGTTAGGAACCAAACCTATTAGATGGTGATCTGGTACTCCTTTTCTGGATGCGTACACATTTGTGTCCATTTGGAGTATAGCAGGTCTGTATGTCACTGTACAGCATCTAGCACAGTGGGGTCCTGATCTCAGCTGTTGCGGGAAAAATGTAATAGAGATGTGATCACAATTACAGAAAAGAAAAAAAAAAAAAAGGAAAAGAAAAAACCATCAAGAGCTTAACTGCAAGAATATAATCTAAGGACTGTAATATTTCAGTCTATTTTTTAATGTTCTTTTGTGCTTTAGAAATTATTAGTAAACACCATGTCTTCTCCTGCACATTGATCTCCTGTGGCCTTTTAAATTATTCAGCCTTTCTAGCGACCCTTCCTCAAAACATCTCAGTTATTTTACAGATGTGAATTGAGCTTTGCATCCTACCATTCCAGACGTGGGGGTGTTATCTTGCTTACCTTGCAGTTCAGGAAACCGAGTGACAGAACTTTACCCTAAACAGAAGGTACATAAAGAAGCATTTATGTTTCGAAACAGCAAAACATCCCAGCAAATGCTGGCCTGGAACAGACCCTCAGTTCCCTCGTTTCAATCAGAATTAAACTCATCCCAACTTTAACCAGGTCCAGTGATGGAAGTCACAGTTCCACTCCGCTGGTTACTAAATCATTCTCTCCTGCCCCTCTTCTCCCACTCCTCACTATGTTTGTTCTTCTAATAACAGCATTCTCCACTCTAAGATTGTCTATCTCCCTCAGTAAGCATGAGGAATGTGGGATCCTTCATGTGAATTTATGCCAATAGGAACGTAAATACAAGCAATTGCAGAGAACAGGCTGTTTGCAAGGGTGTGGAGCCTTTCTGAAAAAGAAACTGTTTGAACTTTGTACCAGGTACACCATCAGGTGTCTGGCAGTGTTTGCGCAGCATGAGGACTGCAGATGAATCTGTTGCTAATAGCCATCAGGGAGAGATGGAGAAACGACCAAGAGTTTTCTCCATTCTCATTCTGCCCAGCTACCCCACACTGCACATGAGATGTGAGGAAATTCCCCACCTGCAGTTGATGGTTGGGGTTTGCAGGGACTCAAGTTATCACACTTGAACGTGAAAAGTCAATCTCAAAATCTAAGCCTGTTTCCAGTAAAGGTAAGACACTTATATGGATGAGCACTGGATTGTCTGGAGCACACTTGCCCTAGAAATAGTGACAGTCCTTGATATTGCTGCATTGTTCCTGGTGTGAACTTGCAGCATTGCCTTCCTGCTCTTTGGATTTCGATATCCCCAAGGGCCAGATCCCCTGTGAGTTTTCACTGCACAGAGGCAATCCACACTGTCTGGGGAGCACTGAGGATGAACGGGGAACCAGAGACATCCAGTGCTTCCTGGCTGTAATGGTTCATATCATCCTAAAAGAGCAAGAGGTATTTGGGAGGGATGTTATGGCCTTACTTTGAAACAGCCTTTCAGTATAAAGCAATTAATTAATTTCCTGAATTTCCTTGGAATGCTTAGTGGTGTTGCAGTGCACCTAAGACTTGCCTAACTGGGACGAAATTGGGAGAGTTACACCAGGAGGAAGCC
Organism: Apaloderma vittatum; assembly: GCF_000703405.1. Classification (NCBI taxonomy): domain Eukaryota; kingdom Metazoa; phylum Chordata; class Aves; order Trogoniformes; family Trogonidae; genus Apaloderma; species Apaloderma vittatum. Next base: position 23,566 of record NW_009732120.1, on the reverse strand, counting down.
ATTATCCTTATTGGCTCCGGGAAAATGGGAGCAGTTCCACCTGGTGTTTAATTCATGTGAATGTTGCTGATGGTTTTAGAGCTCTCCTGGTCTTCCTATGCATGTGTGGAAAAAAAACAACAACAACAACCAATGAGGGCTCTCTCCAAATAAATTGAGGGACTTTCTTCTTCCACTCAGTTGCTCTCTCTGTCACACCCTTCGCTCTCACTCCTTCTTTTCTCCCCTATAAAAAATAATCAGTGCAAAACAAATGAGTGAAAAGCCGGCATCTTACCAAAGTGTCTTTGTGGAAAGACTTAATTTCCTGCCCTGCTGTGGTGGGTTTTTTTTGTGTATGTGTGTTTTTCTTTTCCTGAAAGGAGAGAAGGAAATAAAAAAGCAAGGGGGAAAAAAAATAAAGTGAATCAAGAACTTGACAGTCAGTAAAGACAAGCGATGTTCAGGAAAAGAGCGGCCTGATCCTGCCTGCTTTTCCATGAGTATATTTTCCTCATACCAAAAGGATCAGTCACCTCAATAAAGATCTAGAGAGGGGGATAAAATGTAAAGCAGGTGATATGTTTGGCATTCCCACACCTTACTCCCTAACTTGGAACCTCTTCGTACAAAGAGGCACCAGCAGCCAAGTGAGACGAACGGTAGAAGTGCACAAGGGGCTCTAATTTATGACTGTTGAGGGGTGGGGTGTCTTTTTTGATATCTGCTTGTTGTGGAGGCAAGCGGGGCTGGGTGGCATCCTCGAGCGCGCAGGGTATGAGTTGGAGTGCCAGGAGTCCTCCCTGGAGAGAAAGCCAGCATGCGCTCTTGCAGTATCCGAGCACTGGGCAAGTGTGTGCGGCAGAACGGATAGGAAGGAGCCACAATGTGGCAGCATTGTATCTGGTGTGCAGAAGAGACAGCGAGAGTCAAGCTAGGCTGACCTTGGTCCTGCCTACAGCAAATCCGAGCTGATTTATTAGGAGAGGGTCCGTGCTGAAGGAAACATACAGGGAGTAAAGTTTGTTCTGGTATGTCAATGCCTCAGTAACTACCCTTCTCAGGAGAAGAGGAAAAGGAAGCAAAAAATTGGAATTGCTCTGTTATTATTCACCAGAACAGCCTGGATTCTCTTGAGCAAGAATCCGGCAAAGTCCTTCCTGTTAGGAAATACCTGTTAACACAGTATGTCCAAGTCCAAAAAGGTCTGATCCCTGATACTTCAAATGAACATCAACTTGTTAACTTTCTGAGGGATCACAAAGTTCTTCACGGGGAAGTTTTACTTGTGTAATTTTGTAGAGCAAGGATCAGAAATACAGTGCCAACAAGTTAAATATCTTGAGCTTTTTTAAACAATTCCTAATTCACAGTGTCCAGCTTGAAACACTGGTTGCACTAGGAACCCCCAAAACGATGTACACAACAGGCATACAAAACAAGTAGGCACTAAAAAAAGTGACAGCCAGTTTTAATTTTTCTCTAGAAATTACTTGCTCAGCGTCTACAGAGTAAACCGACAGCTGAGCTAGGGGAAAAAAAAAAAAAGAAAAAAAAAAGAAAAAAAATCTCTCCTAACTCTCGTCTCTCAACAACACTGTAATGGTGCACTAAAAGTCTAGATATGGCTGCAAATAAAAACTGTCCTTATGGCAGGACCTGGGTGAGGTGAGTGTGTTTTCTCAGCTTATAGAAGCAGCTCACCTGAGACTGAAAGGAAATGAGCCACCAATACAGGCCACTTGCTTGTGAGGTTCATCTTTTTATGTAGCTCCTTGAAAAGCTCTCTGTGCCTCTCTTTCTCCACCCCTTAGAGAGAAAACATCTTCCATCAGAAGGGGGGGAAAAAAAAAAAGAAAAGAGAATATACATTTGGGTTGTATAATTTGAGCATGAAGCTGACATAAAAATAAGGGCTTCAGCATCTGGGCTTGGTAAGGGAAGGGAAGAGGGAAGAATTGAAAGGGGGGCTAAGGAGATAAAAATTCGCTGTCACCTGAAGTATTGTTTAACGCTTTACTTAAATACTCTGACAGCTTCTGCACAGCTGTATCCACGACAGAAGCAGCCTGCTGGCACATTGATAAAGTACTAAGATGAGCACAGATCTGGGCATGATACAAAGAGATGAGAGCTCCTTGCAGCTGAATTAAGGCAATGCACACAAAGTAACCGTTACCTGGCAAAGGATCATTTTGATGCTGACGCCTTTTATTTTGATTTCAGATCAAAGGGAGATGGTTTAAGGCTGGTGCTCGGAGTTGCATGGCTAACTTATCTGTGCCATTCAAGCAGGCATCACATTGTCTGCTTGTAAGTAGAGAAAGATCTGAAACACACGAGGGAGCAATGGAGAGAAAAAAGGGGCAAAACAGCTCCATACTGAGGAGGGGTGCAGCCTCTAGTCTTGCAGAAGTGCATTTAGATGCTGTGATTTTTACAAAAGTCTGGGTGCAAAGTCCTCCTGCTGTTCTCTGTCTGGATAGTCTCACTTGAGGTCTAGATCTGAGGTTGTCTCCACCCTTAGGAAGCTCTCACTCCTGTGCTGGGATACGCTTTGGGTCTGTAGTCCTGATGCAGCGTAACAGCACCTCATTACAGAAAACCAGACCAGAAGAAGGGTATCCTATTATCCCACTGTGGACGGTGAGCACCGTCATACTGGTATAAAAATGCCTGATGCCATCATGCTCTTAACTTCATTCCCTTGTTTGTCTGTGCATGTGTGTGTTTTTATGTCAGCATAACCATTTCTATACAGGTATTATAATGCCTCTAATAGAGAAGTTTTATTATCCTGATCATGCTGGTGCAGCTAAAACTGTTTCCTCTCCTTCGACAGAACTAAACATAGTACTGCAAAGTGTTAAGCCCTGTCAGTTCCTGCTGTCTTCGAGGGAACCTCAAAGCCTCTTTTGAGAGGGTCTCAGCAACTCTTTCTGCACCCTGAAGCAGAACTGGGCCCCAGGTTAATGAAAAGTAGGGCAACCTTATACTATCAGCTGTCTGAGAGGGTGCCTGGAGTTTTGAGAAAGAGTGACAGAGAAAATTCAAGTTACCAAGGCAATGGATAACCTCAACATAGTGAAGGGAGATATAAAAATATGGCCACGAGCCAGACACAGCTGTTCTGAAACAGGCTCAATACATGCCCTGCCTCAGTTTCCCTTTGATTTTGAGGCAGAAGATGCTGCTGACTCTCCGCAAATAAGCATGATGAAGACATTGCAGTCCAGATTTATGACATGCTGCTAAATGACCTGCTCTATCAAAAGTGCTGATATATGGTGTTGCATCACAGTCATACAGATTGGCTTTCCTGTTGCCCTTGTTGGAGCCCTCACAGAAATGAGCTGTGCCATGTACAATCCCATCCCAGCCCATATATGTTGCAAAGGGAAAAATATAACTCCAACTCCTTCTGTCCTTTCTTTTTCACACCAGACTGGGCCAAATCTTCATCTTATTCACAAGACTGTATTCCTAGAAGAAATTCATGGGAGTCAGTTCCACTAGATTTACATGGGTATAACTGAAAGCTAAACTCATCACCATGTCTTCATAGCTGGCTCCTAAGCAGGGAAAAATAATAAGGCCTCCTTTATCTTGATGGCACAAGATGCCTCAATAAATGTAAAGCACGTGTTATATAGCAGTAGAATAATCTATGGTATTGAGGGCTCACAGATCCTGAAAGTCTTTTCTGCTTACTGGAGTGTGGGGGGGAATTAAATAAGGAGAAAAATATATATTGAATAAAGTGCTTGTTGCAGAATATTTTTTTTTTAAATACTGAACTGTGAAACCTAAAGTAGGGCAATACCCTCCCTTTCAACAATACTTTGACTTCCTACAGTCAGCAGATGCAATATGCATAGGATTCAGAAAGATCCCATTAAAATTCATTAAACCATGTTTCCAGCTATTTAGTAAATTTTGAAGAAAAGAAACCTATTGCCTCTTCTGCTCCGTACGATGGCCTCTTTGAATGTAATTAACCCTTCATTCATGGGTCTTTCTGTCCAACTAATCTCCCACCCTGTGCTTTCCGATGCATTTTTAATACTGCAGCTAATACTGCCACCTAAAATCCTCCAGCAGTCACTGTGCAATAGAGCTCTTTGCACAGGCAAGGTACTGTAAATCTCCATAAACAGTGCTTGGATGAACAGCAAATTCAGATAAGTGATGTGTTCTTTTTCATGCCTTCCAGTTACAAACGGGGGATGCTCTTCATCCTTCAAGGTAGATTTTTATCCGGGAATAGTGTTGGTTTCGTACTCACCCAGGGGATTTAGCCGCCAGGCTTGGGGAAGCTGGGCAAGAAAGGGTGTAAGGAGGGGCACGAAGGCATAAATAAACAATGAAACAATAAAGACAGGCCTAGTAATACACATGCAAATAAACGACATAAATTATAAGGCAAAACGATAATGGATCCAGGAAAATCAAGAAATGTTACACAAAGTGTCAACTTTATCTGTCTAAAGTGTAAAACTCTGGTCTCTTTATTACATGGTTGACAGAGACTCAGGACCCAATCTGGTCTAGTACTGAGTGCAATAAACTGTGACCAGTTTCAGATTGAAGCTCCTATTTACGGAGGTGCTAAGCGGAGACAGGGATTGTGTCATGCAAAACAGAAGCAACCAAAAATATTCCTGTTCATCCCTTCCTCTTTTCCCATCTGATAAGTGAGTTGTGTTTTTCAAAACATGGAGTGGAGCTGAAGGGGCCAGGGAAAAGGGTTTGGTATAAAAAAAGGAAACTGAAGATAAGAACTGAAAATATTCTGTTTCTCTTCGCTCAGAGCAAATCCCATTCTAAATCTAATCAGAATCTGTCTATAAAAAAAAATCAGGAGGAAATTTTTCAAAACATAGCAAAGGTCTCAGCCCAATCCATGCTGCAAGGTATTCAAGGTACATAGTGTTTCTTTCATGATTTCAGTGTTCTGCCACAGCTATGAAGGAGTGTTATTTCTGAGTCACAGAATTATGCTTTTCACTTGGCTTCTATAACACCCCTACGCTTAATTATTTCATCTGAACTGCAGATTTCCATGGATCCAGCAAAACATTTAAGCACCTGCTCAACTTTGAGAACCTATTGCGTTCTGGGAGGCTTTCCACAATACGAATTAAGCACACACTTTCCTGGATGGACGGCTCTATACTGTTAACTACATTTCATCTGGAAGAGATACAGGTCCTTTCCCAGGGGATTTGCCGCTGTTTAGTACATCAGTCTAAAATTTGTCCATGGGTGTATGTGCCTTTTTTATTGAAGACTTTGTTGAATCTGATTGAACTCTGTGTTTGTGAACTCAGGATATTTGTGATCAGTCTTGGACGACTCAGAAAAGGATGAATCTTTGTACTGCAGGACAAGACACAAGCATCACAGTTTGTCTATCAGATGCAAGTATCACCATAAGCCCCTGGAAAGCCAACCTAAAGTCTGCCTGCTTAACAGAGAGGCACTACCATTGCCTTGCTCTGCCAGATCAGGGTATTTTAAAGAGAAAGCAGAATGACTCTGTTTAAAATGCACAATACATCTGTACAGAGGATAAGAATTTCAAAGTACGGTACAAGTCTTATGTTACGTGGAAGTATTCTTGTCATCGTTCTCCTAGAGCTAGGAAAGGGGGAGAAAAAACATATAGGAGAACAACTCTGCAAAATTTGTGGACCTGAGTGGCAGGCTAAATGCTACACAGCAAGCTGTGGAAAAATATCAGCAATTAAGAGCCAAAAATCTGGTCACCGATCTTCCCGTACAAAGACATGCGATGTACTATCCTCCTACCCGAGAAAGAGCAGCAAGTATGCACTAAAAAATTAGAGGTTAAATACCTGTATAGCAGGATATGTTAACTGCTCCACAGTCCGCTGGCACTGGGCATGTTGCCTGTAACGCCATGGAAATGTGTACACAAGTTAACAGCGAAGTTCAGTCGCTGCGAGAAGATGTGTATGGATTCGTCTGCTTTAATTGTTTCCATGATTTAAGCGTTAGGCTCCACAAAATTAATCTGGGCAATAGTCAAGACAATCTGCAAAAAGCTGGGTCCAATGTTACTAAAACAAGCTGGCTGAAATGAAAAAGTGCAGCTGCGACTCTCCCTCTGATACCAACACACACGTACACGCACACACACAAAAACGGACTCAATTATTATTCTTATTATTTATGGACACAGATGAAAAGCCAAAGGGAGCACGGTAATGCACACAGATGCTGATTAGCTGGAGATTATATTGATGATGTAATAAAAATTCACTTTGTCTCTTAAGCTGCACCAGGACAATCAAAGAGAGATTAGATAAAAATCAGAGAGAATGAATAATAGAAGGGAGTGGTAACATCGTAAACCATAACTCCCTGCAAAATGTTCTACCTCTGAGTGTCCGTGGTCAAAATAAATAAGGGCTGAAGGGTGCAAATACAGCTCAGATGTACACAGGAAGGAGACAGATGTGCCTTTGTACATGTATTATTTACCAATAAGCAGCCAGATATGCACATCTACCTGCGCAGGCTTGCAAATGCGCACACATATACGTGTACGTGCAAGAACCTTTCTAACTGTTCATCAAATGATGAAAAGGAGTGGGAAAGAGAAAAACATTGTATTTGCAGAGGGACAGATGGACACAGAAAAGCGTATGGGGTGGATGATTAGAAACGTACGGGAAATGATCTGAGCAAGAAAGATATGAACTTGCAGGGAAAAAACCAACTCATTCTCAGTTTGACAGGGTAAGAGACAGAGATACAAATCCTCACATATGTATTTGCCTAGGCATACACTAGCACACGTCGCTGTCTGAAAAAAAGGATCCCTCCAGCCACAAAAAATCCCTTCTGAGAGAGAGACGGGAGCAAACTTTCTCCTTTTAGAGTGTTCACTTGAACAGGAGCAGAACTCCTGATCGTCCAACGTTGGTTTAAGTTTACTGACCATGTTTAATATTTGATTAAACCTTTGGCATAGCTGACTATCCTGATCTGAATAGATGATCCGATGCGTTCCCTTGTAGTAAAGCCAAGCATAAGTAATAGCTGTTCTCTGACTACTGCTGCCTTATGCATACAAGTAGAATTTTGCCGCGTCTGAAAACCTGCTACCTGCTTCTGGTTTCTCTTCAACTGTTCGGTATTTTCTCTGCTTTATGAAATCAATCAAACAAACAACAACAACAAAAAAACCAACCACAAATCTTTCTCCCAGACATGGAGTGGGCTGCAATTTATTGGTAGCTGAGGGAAAAATCCCTTCATTCCAAAGTCTTCCCTGGCTTAAGTATTTTACCTGTTCTCGCTGTACTTTTTACCTGTGGTTTGCATTATTACTTGCTAAATACATTAGAAAATGCTCATCAGCTTGCTCGGCAGCTTGGGGATGTTTGTGTGGTTGCCCACACACACACATACATACACGCAGCACTTTTATAAATAAATCACACAGAGGTGAGGAGAGGGCATGTGGTACTTCGTAAAGGAGCAGTACAGCAAAAAAAAGAAAAGGACATCTCCAGGATCAGAAAATAAGGGTTGTCAGAGTTTCCCTGCACCTCTCACCGACTGTGAGATGTCACTGGTGCTGATCACAGAAGGTGAGAGAAGGGAACAACAACCCGGGCTGCTTTTCCACTGGACACCTAGGTGAAGAAATTTCTAATCCCTCAACACAGACAAAAACCAGGCCTAAATAATTCGTCTATATGCTTTACACCTCAAAAGAGACAAGACTTTCTGGGAGAAGTAATATCTTTTATTAGATCAACTGATATAGTTGGCAAAAAAAAAAAAGACAAGATTTCAGGCACACAAGGAAGTCTTTTTTTTCTTTTTTTTTTTTTTTTTTTTTTTTTTCCTAGCTATATCAGGTGGACTAATAAAAGATATTAACTCTCCTTACAAATGTTGTCTCATTTATAACCTTAAACCATCACCGCTAAAGCTACAGCATGACTTCTACCTTAAATACACACAAAGATCTTTGCAAAGCTGGATATCACAAATTCCTCTTCACATATAGCAAACTGAGGAAGAGCAAGGTCTAGGAATGGGATCTGGCAGGACACAGAGGGCTAGTAAGAGGACTGGGCTAGAAATAGGCTTCTAATCCCTTCCTACCTACCTCTGAATGAGGAAGAGTCTGATGCAGCACTACATCAAAGACTTATTTTACCTTCTTGCTTTAATTTGGGGTTGCTGGAGAAGGGTCCTGGAGCTGAGGGGTACTTATGTTTCAAAACAGCAGTGAAAGATATTTTTGCAAGAAACTGAATTGTAGTCCCAGAAGAGGACGGCCAGGAGTAGATAAGAATAAGATCATGATTTTAAGAATTCAAAGGAAAATGTATGCAGGAGTTTTGTTTAGGTCTGAGAAATCTGCTGCTGATTCAATGAAAAAAGAAAAATTAAAAAAAAGAAAGGTGCAATTGCCTTTGTGAAATTACAGACTTATTGCACTGGTTTATTTTTTTAGTCTTTGAAAGAGGACATCAAGCTTTGAACCTCAAAAGAAAAAAAAAACCCCACACCTTTTCTGTCTACTCTCTCAGTAGTTTACATACAGAAACATGTATGCTTGCATATCTGTGTGTGTGTATATTTTGTGGGTGTGGGTCTTTCTGCTACTACCTGTGGGGTTTTTTTTCTTTTTGGAAAAAAATCAGAACGGCTCTCTTTTCCCAAACCCTGTTCACGGAAGAGGTGAGAAGGGAGAGGATACATAGTTAACGTGGTACAAGAGAATCAGAGTGGTGACTTGCGACATGAACCGATGAAGTGCTCTCTACAGGGGTGAGAGCCAGCAACAGCACAAGGGCAAAACGCCGATGTAGAACAGAACCGAGGGAAGAGGAGTGTGAATAGTGATGGCGAGAGCCGGGGAAACAGGTCTGTGGCGGCAGAGCTTGGCTATGGAAAATACAAAACTGATGAGCACAGGTAGAGTGAGACGGAAATTATGGGAAACGGGCAGTGAGCCCAGAGTTGAGGAGACGTCTGAGCTTATGGTCCATCTGCCTGTGCTTGCCCCTGCAACCAGGGGAGGAATCTTGAGAAGAGAGAATGAAAAGCTGGTCTTGGATGCAAACCTAGCCAGCAAGAGCCCCAGAACAACACTGGGAAAGCAAAGGTGGCGGCAAGGAATGGAGAACCAAGCCCGGGGAGCTAGATGCTTGCCTGGCAATTGGACCAATGTCTTTTGCAGGGTCACTGGGCTGGCTGGTGGCTCGACGAGTTCTTTCTGGTTTAAGAAGCTGCTGCCAGAAGTCTTGTCCCCTGATCAGCATAGGGGAGAAGTCAGGGGAATGACACACCTATTGTGTAACTCCTTTTATGAATTAACTCGTAAAATCTAATTCTACCAGCACCTCTCTGGCCCTTTTCAATGAGCCAGTCAGTAACAAATGATCATTTAACAGCACAAAGCAGCCGTTATATGGGAGAACAGATTGAAGCTAATACAACACACATTCCCCTCCAAACAAGAACCCAACATTCCGTCTTCAATTTTTTTTCCTCATCTGCAAACACTGTCAGTAAAGCTGAGTAAATATATAAATAATTAAACAAACAAATACTTTCCCTGCTGCCCTCAGGCCTTTGAAACTGAGACTTAGTTGGATTTCAGGCAATCAAACAGCATCACGTTCACACACTCACAGTGCACGCACGCTTCCTCTCCACCTTTGACAGAATATCATTGACTTGAGTGCACTGTGATGATTTCAAATAGACTAGGGGTTAGATAATCGACTCTACACACACACATGTATACACATGCACACTCCAGCTTCCCCATTTATTTCATAAAAGACATAAGCACAGATGGAATGGAAACACACACACAAATAAAACCCCACATATGTTGCTACTGGTGAACCAACCAAAACTGCAACTGAAATAATAAAATAGAAAAAGCAGCAGGCCTGATTCATTTCCTTGTCAGATCTTCACTGTAGGAGATCACCTGAAATCCCCCTTCTAAATGAAAAGGTTTCTAAATTAATTTTACTGTGTCTGGATGCTCGAGGTCACTGGAACCTTGTTTATTTCCCATAATAAAGATACTTCATGGGTAGCAGCAGTGAAAACTCCCTTCTGGACTACCTTGCTCCGCCAAAGTCAGGGACGTTCACATCCCTGTTTAAGGATTCACATGGTGTCTGTCTGTTGTTTGTGAGGCTGGGTCAGAGTCTAACTATCGACTTCAGAGAGCGTTGGGTTGGTCCTCAGCAAATGGACGACGACTGCCAATTCCATCTGCCCATACTGAGGGCAAGAGTACACGTGTCTAGAGGGAACTTGCTCTTTTTACTGACCCGGTGAAGGCAGATACCTTCAGCTTGATCCAAATCATACTGCAAACGATTGGTTTGGATCAAGCCCTTAGAGAAGAAAGGTGGGATGCAGCCCTTCGTCAAATCCTTGAGCTTTGCAGCTCCCTCCGTTGCCATAACAATGAAGAGTATATATGTGATTCACTAAAAGAAGAAAAAAAAAAATCAAGATCCTGAATCAGTGAATTATGATATTCCTGTAGACAGAGAAATTAGAAAGGCTGAATCCTACTTACACAAGGAAAACTGGTAAAATTATCGTTGACTCTTACTTGGCAAAGCAGGGACAAATATGTATTTAGAAGTGAAATGAGCAAAGCTAATTCTCCACCTTCCCACTATCTGTTTTTTGAAAGCATGTTTTCCTGATCTGCGCTGAAAGGGACGATGATGTAACACATTTGTCATCAGAGACACAGCAAAACCTTCCCTGATTAAAAGTAAATGTAAAATTTATGTTATTAAATTCTCTCTCCCTAAAAAATAAAATAATTTTTTTAAAAAAAATTCCGACTGGCATAATATTGCAGATGAGGAAGTGAAAGATCAATAGCTCACTGGAGCCAATGGGAATCTTTTCACTGATTCAACAGGTTTCAGATCAGGCCTGAAGGCACCGAGCTTAAGTGACTCCATCAGAGAGTGTTGGTGAGTAATTATCCACGCAGTGATTAGAACCCAAGCATCCTCACCCTCCCGCCCCCGCCCTCACCCACCAGATAATGCCCGTCCTTTGAATGAAGCTGCAGGCACAAGCAGCAGTTTAAAAGGAGCGGCTCTGAGGTGTGTTAGCCACTAGCAAATAATCCAGAGGGACTGTTAATGTTTGCTTTTCTTCTTTATGTATTTGTTTGTTTAATTCCGTGTTAACTTTTACTAACCCAAAAGCAGAGTGTATAATATACCATCCCTCTATCACCATTATCTCTTGCAAGATCTTTATGCACTTTTCCTTCCAGTGTTTCTATGTGTTGGCTTGGGTTTTTTCCGTTCTCTGTCAATGACTAAACTTGGAGTTAAATCACTTGTGAGGTACTCTTTTCTTTAGTATCAAATTTGGCTGGAGACAGGCTCTTGCAAAATAAACATGGAGCGATGGTGTGCTTTTAAAGACTTTGCCAAAGGATTTTTCTTGGTTGTCGTGCCCATTCCTCACTTCCACTCCTACTTTTCTCATTTATTGCCAGTATCTTGAATGAGATTTCTTTTTCTTAAAAGAAAAAAAAAAAATCATATAAAAAAAAAAGATTGGAAGAAGGAAAACAAAGCAAAGAAATTACCAGACTCCGTTCAAATGCACAAAACAGAATAAAACTTGCGGAACAGCATAACTGAATAACAATATATCTTTATAAAAGAGGGTGAAAAATTGCATCCTCATCCACATATTATTGAAGATGGAATATGATCAAATAAATAGCTTTTAAAAGCAATTAAATGCTCACAAAAGAAAAACACTTGTCCTGTAAACTGAGAGAAGGCAAAATGAAACATAAACCATATTGAAACTACCATACGGAAAGTGGAATGAGACACTTCAAGCTGAACAGTATAGTGGAAGGAGCGAACTATCATACCTAGATAAGGCAGCCTCTTACTGAAAGGGGAGTACTTAGGAAATTCAGAAGCAACCAGACTCGTGTATCTGGATATAGATGAGTAAAAACCTTAAGGCAGTCACACTGAATATTATCGGTCGTTCCTGCCTCAGCCAGCGGTATCGTGAAAAACTGCCCGAAACTTAAGGCACAATACAAACACTGCTGCAGGCAAGGTAGAGTTTTCCTGAAGACTTCAGCAGGCTTTGGAGCAGGTCTGTAGCTGCTCTGCAAAGTCTATTCCTGTCAATTATAGGTTACACATATCATAGAATACATGTTACTTCCACCCTCTTTTCCCCCACATTTCTTAAATACTGCTAAAGGTGTGGAAAAAAAACAAAACCAAAAATAAATCAAGCACTTTTGTTGAATTGCTGTGTTGAAAAAGAGCTCCCTGGGACTACTCATGTTCTAATGCAGGGCTGAACTCTTTGACAAAAATGGTAGTGGTTTCTCCGAGTTTCTCAGGCTCCTGGCTTCTCTGCAGCTACCAGGTAAATATTCAATTGTAGAGAAATAGATACTCCGTTTCTCTCTGGGTCAAGTGAAATTAATGGTCAAAACCAGAACCTTGCCTGTAAGAGGCAAGAAAGCTGGATTTTCTCTGGGTTAGCTTTCAGAGAGGTGCAAGTCAATTCACTCTACTCAGCAAAGGTATCTCCCTCCCTCCCTCCCTCCTCACCCGCCCTCTCTCATGTACCATTTCAAAGAAGTGCATCTTTACCTTATTATATTATTAGAATCAATCAATATTATTAATATTACATGTGGGCAATTCTGTAAATTCTTCTTAGTTCTCCTCCCTGCCTGTTAACAGCAGGTACATTATACAGTTTCTGGTTAGACTGGTCAACCAGGCTATCGATAGTCTTAATAAGCAATATCTATATTGTGACCTTTGCTCACAGAACTGAATCTCTCCTATAGGGCTGTCAGATTCCTTAAAGAAGTATTGATAAGCTCATTACTGTATTGCTACATATAATTTTAGGTGTGATTTTCACTCACCCTCAAGCATCTGGTAACCTAATATGTTTTTTTCCCTCCTAAAGCATTGGCCCTTTTACAATTGATCAAATAGTGAATTAGAGCATTATAGAGAGGAAACATAATCAGGGGATTTCTACAAGCACACTGTGATATATCTTTTGATCTTCTGACAACCTTCATCCCTCTGGATCCTAGGAAGGAAACATTGTTTTATAGGGATATTATTAGGCTGGTGCTGCTTTATACATCTACCTGCAAGAAGCTACTGAATCCGGCAAAGATATTTGTGTGCGTTTGCAGTGAGTGATGCATATTATGTGATGCGACTCTTATCCTTAGGGACTGAAAAGGAGAGAAACTATGTGCAAATGTAAGTCTGCCCTTTCAGTACATATGTGCATACAGTCTCTGTGTATTACATACACAGGCATTTGAATTAGAAACAGGCCAAATATGCAGTCAGATCTCATCAGACCAACTCTGTCTGCAAAGCTCCATTTTCATTCTGTTCGAAGAAGCTTCACGTCCAGAGTTATCTGCCCCAGTGTACTGGGAAGTCAGATGGGTTGCCTCTAAAATATTTTGGAGACTCAGACACAATGTACAAATAAACCAGAGATGGATTAATTAAATGTGACTGTATCATTAAATTAATAGCGTGAACAAACAGCTATGTATCATATTAAACTCTGCATATAATTCCAGGAATAGTCTGTTAAGTCACCTGCCACTTTCACACAAGAGTATGATCTCTGTTCTGTCTTTTATAAAGGACTTTTTTAGAAACCTGTATCAGCCTGTCTGCACTGAATGCAAGTTTTCATTAACATACACATACAATAAATTGTTGCATGCGTGTGTGATAAACAAGTGTGGCTGGCACACTTTCCTCTCTCTGCATACGCACTTCTCCCATAAAAGTTCATTCTTGGCTGCACCTTTGATGCAAACTATGTCTTTTTATGCTTTCCAGATTTAAATATGGAAATTAGAGACCTCAACCATGTAAAGTAGTAGCCCGCACTGCACCTTGGTCTGTCAAACTGTAAGGAACTCTCTGGCGGCAAAATAATTTGAGAAAGCTAACAGCGAAGGCCCCTGTCACCCTCAACTATATATCCCTGGAGGCATCAATATTGCCAAGAGAGACAACTATGAAACAGTTAATGTTAAACAATGATTGTCCATGTTCAACAAAGGAGGGAGAAATAAACAGATAAGGGTGAGGTAGATCGAAATCTGCATGCCTCATTGGCTGAGCTGTCGGATATTTCTAATGCATCTGAAGGGTTTGTTACTAAGAACCTGTTAAGTATCTTTAAACCTTTGATCTGTAGCCAGTCTTAACAAAGGTGACAATTAATTAAAGGAGAGTGCATTGCAATAAAGTTACATCGTGGTCAGTTTATATATACTGTCCAAAGCTGGTTCACAGAAGTCACTGTCAATTAAAGTGTTCTTGGAGTCCAGTTCATTATCAATTTTTCCCCTTTGCCTTGATCAATATTTTTGGCTGCTTCTGCCTGACAAACTTAACACAATGTCTATATCTATATGTCTTGCCATTCATTTACATGGAATAGATGGCCGTATATGATTTATTTTTAGCTACTACGTATGGTCAGGCACTTTATTTGAGAGGTTTAGAGCTCTCATCCATCTTTATTTTAAGGAGTGACAATAATAAGCCCTCTCTTCCTTCGTGGGGATGTCAGTTGGACATAATGAATGCACATTAGAAGCTGCATTCACCTGTGTGTTCATTCAGGCTGTGGCTCATGGCGACAAAAGCAAACAAATGCAATATCTGTGGTGACATCCTGACTCCAGCCCACACCAAACGATGCAGACAAAGTGATTCAATAGATCCTGTGATCCTCAAAACGTGACAATGCGTCCCAAGAAGTTAGAGAGAGAGAGCAACCCCCTATAATATATACTCCGGACTCAGACAGTGAAGCAATGGTGGGAAAAAAGCCATAACTTTAACTCACTATAGTTATTATTTTTCTGGTTTTCTGCTGCAAATTTTAATAATTAAGGGTCAGTCCTCTATGACAATCCCCAGCAACAGTCTTATGGGCTTCAGTGGAGCCGTTAAGTGAGTGAGAGCTGTGGCAGAGGTCAGGCTTTTGTGAGTTTCTCAGCTTTAAGTCTTAGTTTCACTTACATCGAGAAAGCTAAGTTCAGGGACAAGCCAGCAAGAGCAGAAACAGGTAGCATTAGCTGGAAGTGTTGTGGTTCACTATGTAAATCCACAACTCAGAATTTTAAAGGGAATGTGAAACACTAAGTAAAGTGCAAGCCTGCACCAGGATTTCCAAACATGAATCTACTGAAGTGAAGGCAAAAATTTCGGTGACTTCTGCCCAGCAAACAGGCAACATGCCTTTGTTCCCTGAGTAAAGATGATGCTGGGATTAACGAAACACCAACCTATTTGTTAAGGCTGGGATTCTACTTAGCTCACTTAACACCTTGCCTGCTTAGTGCAAACTCTTACAGGGCAGAAACCTGACAGCACTTGATGGACAGGTCATGGTGAGCTCTGCAGCATCCTGCTTTTATTGAATATTATTTTAATGCTATAGCCAACACGTACGTGCATCTGATGCTTTTTCTCTATTTTAAATGCAGGTAAGCGGCCCAACAGCCTAGATCATCTCCCCCACTTTTTCTCCCTTGGAACCATTACTGGCTGTCACATAAACCCGCCTCGGTTCACACTTGATTGACGGGAGGGACGGTAACAGCTCCTTTAGTGTCGTTATGGTCTGTCGGGTCAGTGCGGCTGGTATGCATGCACACAGGGTATGCATGATAAAAAACACCCTGACATCTTGCTGAAAAATGTGGCCGCATATTTCCAGCTCTTAGGGCTAGGGGAGGCCCTCCTCAGTCACCCAGCCCCTTCTACCCCTTGCTCTTTACCATTGTGCATAGAGAGTTCTCTGCCCACGCTCCTTGACAGGTACGATTCACTTTTTGGTTGAGCATAAGACACCTTCCGCGATCTCACTCACTTTTTACCCCAGCAAAATTTCCAGATATTTGCTGACATCTTCCTGCAAAAGACTATTCCATCAGCTGCCTGTTTTTTATTATACTATGCAATTTGAATCCTCTGCTAAAGAAAGCCCTGTCTGCGGCACCGGCCACTGGCCTATGCAGGATATAGGACCAGATGAACCACGCTTTTCATCCAAGGTGACAAGGATCCTCAATTTTTCTCCCTACTTCAGTGCTGATGTTCTGGATCTCTTCTGGCTGAATATAGGGAAAAAGAATAATAAAACCAAACCAACAGTCCCCTGTTTCTGTTATTATATTTCCCAAAATAGTCCGTTCCTGATTCACGCTATAATTAAAACCTTGTTTTGGCCAAGTAGATACTAAGAAATTTGGTTGTTGTTACTATTTTTTTTTTTAAGAAAAAAGGAAGCACTTTCTTTTCCTTCCCTAAAATAAGCAAAGGCACTAGTATATGTAGACACTGAAGGCAAAAACAACTGTTATCCATAAATGTGCAGGAAACGTAAGTTTAACCTGGAGAAAGGTAAGAGAAGAAACAAAAGCTCTAGACACAAAAACTTGTATTTCTTTCTTTCCTCCATGTTATGTAACTTTAAAACAAATCCATTCTGGTAGGGATGATTAGTTGATATGGTAGTGGGGCTAGCTGAAGAACAGCTTTCAGTGCAAAACTTAACAGCCAAGCGAGAGATGCCAGAAAATTGGAGTTTGTACTGGAAATGCTGACACAACCGTAACAACAGCATCATAACTGGCTGCAGCTGCTTCTAGAAATCAGAAACCATGTCCAGACCCCTGAAAAAAGAGTTAACATATAGTCTTCTAATTTATGAAGCAATGCGGGCTATCTGTTTGACATTATCAAAAGACATACACATTCATCTGTACGGGAGATCTTAACGTACAGGGAGTTGCTTTTTTCCTCTCTCTTCCATCAAGCTATCCAATTGCATTTTGATTGTTTTAAGGGGTTGTTCTTTAGACCTAAGGCATAAAGCCTCCTCTGTTTTGTTTCAGTTTATTTGTGCATTTGCCTCCCTAAAACTTGTTTGGTTTACTACCATACTAAATGCTGTATGTGTTGCTTTCAGCCAGGCAAGCCTTATGTTTCAATTATGGAGGAGTTTATTCAGCACCTGTATTGCGTTGTTCTTCTTTTCAACTAAATTTCCATTTCCCAAAGGCTGTATGCATGAATGTGTATACACCTTTTCTTTTTTTCTGTATGTACACACACAAAATTCTATACATCTACACATATATGCAAATATATCATCTTAACTGAATGCTCATTTTCATCGCACTTTTGAATTTCTGAGATATCCAAAACCTTCATACACATCCTTAAACTTAATAAGGTTTTAATTTTTTTATCATCTATCTTCATAATCAAACAGAACAGAACATAATGAATGGAACCCTTGTTTACCTACCCCTGAGGTGTCTTAAATTTCAAAATTATTTACATTTTTTGAGAAGGTAAAGCAGCAAAAGAGCTAAAGTATTCTTTTCATACTACATTTTTCTAGCTGCGTTCAATGCTTATAGAGTGAGGTTCCAGTCAGGTAAGAACACCATCCTATCCATGGGACTGCAGTGGTGGATTTCACAAAGGTTTTGGAGAGTTTGTGCTTTTTCAGCCCCTAAATAAAGGTTGAAAGAATGTTATAGCTCTCAGGTCTATGGAAGACTCTTGCTTTCCCACTGCACACTATCTCCACTCTTTAAGTGCGTTCACCCGCATGTGTTTCAGTAAATCTCAGTTAAGTGTGGAATGCTGATTTCATCCGACTTCCTAAATAGAATATTATGGAGACCTGTGTGTTTTAAATTAAAACACATTCTAGACCTTGGGTACAAGCAAACTTCGATAGAAAAGGCTGTTTAAACCTATGGGGACAGCCCTATATTTAGATTACATTAATTCATAAATATTATACTAAATACCACTTAAATTGCCCTTAAATGACTTCAGAGATAATGCATTATAATATGGCTGTCCTGAGAGCACTAACCTTTATGCCTCCCAGTAACTCAGCCTTTAAGCATACTCTACTGCTAGATAAGAAGAGGGGAAGTTATGAATGAATGGCTTACTAAATTGTTCAAGTGTGATTAGTTATCTCCATGCATGTGCGTGTCTCTATGTGTGAGCGTGTGGGTGGGTCAGCTCAGCCCCGGTAGATTCCTACCCGTGGCTCTCAGCACACAACCTCTACCCAACCCTAGAGCAAAGTACCACAGCGAGAGCCTGTTCCTGCCCTGTATGGAGAGAAATACGGTCAGGGGAAATGTGCAGCAACTACGCTCGTGCCATGAGAACTTGTTTTCTTGGGGATCTGGCAAGCCTTTCCCACTTTCCCTCACACGCTGCTTCCCCTGTACCCCTTTCTTTCTTTACATGTCTGCTAGGGAATCGTGCTACCCTGCCTCTTCCCTGGTATCTGGCCTGGTATCAGTCAAGGCTGCTGGTGAGAGACCCTGGGACTCTCCCTTTGTGATAGTTTTTTTGGAGGGAGGGGGACATAGTTGCATACTTTATCTTCAGGTTCTTAATTTTCAATTTCCTCCTGCTATACAGGAGCACTACAATAGGATCTCCTCATAATATTTTCAAGAGTACACATCCTGTGCTCTCATTTCAATGGATTTACACCTGAAATTACTCTGGTTGCTACGTTTTTACTTTAGGCTAATTCCCGTCTCTTGCCTCCTCCCGACACAAACCCACCTTCTCCTTCTTCACGCACAAGATTTGTTCTCCGTGCACTTAAATTAACTACAGCCCACTATTAACCCTTCAGGGTATACCATTGCCACAGCCTCATCCCCTAGACTAGGAATGAAATCAACTAAGAATGATGGATCAATTAATGTATAAGTGTTATGCATCACTTATGGAAAGCATCTTGGGGTTTCATACAGCCATCCTACCCCTGAGAGCCAAGTTGGACTATCTTTATGCAATTCTTCACCTATGCGTACAGAGCAAAGCCAAGATAAGGAGATCTGAATGAATACTATGCTTCACATGACTGCATTTAGAGAAGAAGAAAGAAAAAAAATGGATTAAAAATGGAATAGAATTAAATAAAATAGTAAAAATAAAGCTAAACACAATCCTCATCCTTCAGAGCCCCATCATGCTTTTTGACTTAATAGTAATTAATCATTACTGGCAAGAAAGTAATTTTTTTCCAGGTAGCCAGAGGCACATTTTCATCAGGATTAGCTAATAAATCAGCGGCATCGCTAGAAAGGAGTTCAAACTCTTCTCGGATGTACTAAATAAAACCGATCTCTGAAACGCTGGCAACTCAGTGTCTATTGAAGCTTCACTCAAACCCTAGCCTGAGAAATAACAATCATCATCATCATTTTTCCTTCCAAAGTCCAAAAACTTCTAGGAGGTTAAAAATGACTGGTTTTTTTCAGGACGAACTCATGTAATTTCATCTGATAAGGTGACAAGGCTTCCCACCTGCCTTTTCTTTTCTAGGTTGCAGCTTTAGAAAAGAAATGAAATGAAGGGAAATGAAGTTAGTTTCTTGCTTAATTCAGGGATATGTGTTAAACACATCCAAGCAAGATAAATGATCCCTCTCTCTCTCTCTTCCTCCCTCCCCCTGTTCCTGAGTTTGTCTCTGTGTATACAGGCATGCAGTAAAAGCAAACCTGAACTGGAAGAGAAAGAATTTACATCTATGAAATCAAAATTAAAGTTAGCTTATAGACTGATTAATTACAGTTTAAGATAGAGCATAAGAAAAGAGTAAAATCTCATTAACAAATCAAAATAACCTCTCACCACCATAAAAATGCTTCATCAAGGTGTTAGCTCAAACATTTCCTCTATACTGTGTTCTGTGTTTCTCTTCAGTGTAGCTTTTACTGTTGTTATTTTTATTTTACTGAAAGCTTAGATTATTTTTGCAAACACATGCGTGCGCACACAAGCTCAGTGGTTACTCTCACTATGCCTCATCTATTAGATGAAACCTCCCAGGATCTTTCCTTTCCTGTGTTTCTTACTATTATTTGTATTTTTATTATTAATAATTATTACAGTATGAATGTCATGTTTAAATGATGCCCATCAGACCTTGATATGGCTTCTAGGAAGCCAGTCTAAAGAGAAAGCAAGGTTCGAAAGGGCTACACTGATCATTGTAAATAAGAGCAGGGTGTCTGGAGTGACCAGCAAGAAAGCAAGGAAGGGATATCCTATAACTTAGACTGAGTTCCCGGTCCCTAAGCCCTGAACATTTTCTCTAGCCTGCGCGAAACTGGTACTTTGCACTGTCAGGGGATCTTTTCATTCGCATTTGCTGAGGGTGGAAGAGAGGAGGGGAATGAGTGGGAAGGAGGAAGAGATGCTTGCTAAACATGCCGTTAAGTTCAAGATTTACAACTCGCCAAGGCATGTGGAAAGCTGGGAAGCCAGTAATGCCATTACCAGTGACTCTCCCTGCCAGGAGTCCACCAAGGTGGAGTAGACACTGCTACTGAACCTCTCCTGTAACAGATGCGACTTCCACTCCCTCTGTGGCCCCTGCAAAACCCTTTCTCCTTGTGCACTAAATCTGGAGTCACACCCCAATTATATCTGATCTAATATTTTTCTCTTTTTTTTTCTGTTTTAATTATTTTTTCAATAACTACATATCTAATGAAATAAACAGACACACATATATATACAGACTCTAAGTTAGTAAAGTATCTCGCTTCACTCCTGATTCTCTCCCACTCCTAAGTGGGGCTACCATGCAAATTCTCTTCAACTTCCTCCCTGCGAGTCCTACTTTCCTACCCGAGGATCCAAGCATCTCTCCCCCACTACACACACCCTCCCCCACCCCCAAAACGTAGCATCATCTAATCTGAAATGCACCTCCAGAGAGCCTAAGCTAAGCAGGGAAAGGAACGGGCAGAGATGGAGCGAGCGAGGCATCGCATGGTGAGTACATCTCCACTGTCTTTAAAGACAATCTAAAAAGTTCCTGGGATGGACTCTGGGCACATTAAGGTACTGCTTGGAATATGCTCACTCTGAGACTTCTCCCTCCTGGAAATAAAGTGACACACATCCCTCCTGGCTTGCCCTCTACAACACAAACATACACACGTCGCGATTTTGTACACACACCCCCTGCCCCACTTGAGATAGGCTTTTTATTGTTGTTTATATCCCTGTCCTCACACTGAACAAAACTGAAATGAAATACACAACCGTCCCCCGGAGTCATTCACTCTCTTCTGTCTCTGACTTCGAAGTGGACTACAAATAATAACTGTAACGGCAGCAAAAATAAAATTTAAAAAAATTGAGAAACAGAAAAAAAAAAGAAAGAAAAAGAAAAGGCGCTTGTGCTAGATGCACAACAGTTGTAAAATAGGGGCTTTCTAGCTCAGCATAAGCCCGAGGACAGATACACGGGGACACACACACACACGCACACACACACCCCTGGGTGGAAAATGTGCGGCTCCCAAAGATAAATAAAGAAACCCGCTGC
>NW_009732120.1:0-2039 GCF_000703405.1 Apaloderma vittatum | reverse complement strand
CGCGGGCGCCCCCGGGGGGCGGGGGGAGCGGCTGCGTCTCACAATTGTCCCCTCAAAACAAAAAGAAAAAAAAAAAGAAAAAGAAAAAGAAAGAGGAGGAAAGAATTTTTTAAAAAATCTAATAAATAAAGTGAACGGAGCTGGCTCCCGTGCCTGTTTCTCTCTCCCTTCTCTTTCCAGGAGGGTCTATTATTTCTTTCCCTGCCCCCCCAGCCTGCCGCCTCCGCCCCCGGGCCAACCGAAAATGAAATAAAATGAAATGAAATCGAAAGGAAAGAGAGAAAGAGAGACCTGGAGAGGGAGCGGGAGCCTGCCTTCCTCTCCTGATCTCTCCCGGGAAAGTTCAGGAGGTAACTCACCTTTGTGCATGCCAGTGAACCTGTCCTTCAGCACCGTCAGTTCATAGATTTTTTTTTGAGCGGTTTGAGGTCTTTCTCGTCCAGGTTACGGGGGATCTGCCCAATAAAGAGCTTAATGGCATCGTGGTCCTTCATTGGGATGGTGGATGGGTTTCCGGGACTATGGTTTAATCCGTTCATATGCCCGTTGGTGCTGGGGTTGCTGTGATTGCTACTCAGGCTGGTATTGTCTGGTTGTCCGTTTGCTAACGTGGCCATCTTTATATACATAGAGAAAATCTTCTTTCCTTTTTTTCCCCCCTCTTCTTTTCTCTCTCCCTCCCTCTCTCCCTCTCTCTCTCTCTCTCTCTCTCTCTCTCTCCCTCTCTCTTGCTCTCTCGCTCCCTCTCCCTCTTTCACACACACACACACACTCTCACCCACACACACACTCCTCCCTCTCCGTCTCTCTCTCTCTCTGGATCTGGTCTGATTTTTTTTTTACATTGAAGATCTGTGTCCTTTCCGTTTAAACAGGCTGGATCGGTTCAAATTCCCAGCCAGACTAGGGGGTGGGGTGTGAGTGTGTGGATGTGTGTGTGTGCGGGGAAGGGAGCTTGGGGGTGGGGGATTGCTTTTGCCTCTACTCTGGCTAAACCCCCTCCTCCCATCCAACCACCCCCCTGTCTGTCTGCCCGGGAAAAGCTTAATGGTATCTTCCAACACAGCCCCTGGCTATAAATAGCACTAGGCGCATGGCTCTTTGAGAGACAGTCAATTTCTATTGTGCCAAGTGAGCAAAGGGGAACGGTTGCGTTTTTAGGACCAATGATGATGATTTTTTTTTTTCCTTTTCTTTTGCAAGCCCTCTGATCAATCGCTGTCCTTATAATTTCAGTGAACATCGGGAAATGTGCCTTTTTATTTGAAAGGGGGAAAAAAAGCCAAACCCAAGGTGTTCTGACTTCTTTCTATTATGATGATGTCTCTTATTATTTACTCTTATTATGATTTCGCAGTTGATAATAAAAGCAGTTCAGATACGGACGAATCCTCGGGCTCAGAGGTTGTTTTTGCTGTTGTTGTGGTTGTGATGTTACAAGCTTTCTTTACTATATCTGTTCTTGTTGCATCTAAAAAAAATGCATGCTCCTTAAGATTTTTTATTTAAAATGATGATGATGATGATGACATCAAGCTAGGAAACGCGCAAACTGTATTACTGTAGCTCTTTGGAGGGAGACGAAAAATACCGAGATGACTATTGTTGATTTTCATGCTGCCGATATTTATTTTACCTACAATCAGCGCGGGCGTTATCTCCTATACTAGCTGCGTGTGATGTGTATGCGTGTGTGTATTAGAAAGGGATTGATTAGATAAGATTTTCTTGCCCGACTTTCAAGCCATCAGGATATTCTGTCTCTCTCTGACGGAAACATAAATCGTATTTTGTAGTCATCAGGGATCGGGAGTTGCTTGTCCGAACAATGCTCTCTAGACAAAGTGTACTGTGTGGTGGAAATGAAATCAGCTCTCCTTTCATAGCATCTGGGGGTGGGGAGGGCAGGGAGCCTCGGATTAAGGACACAACTCCCCCTTGTCCCCCAAATAATAATAACAGTAATCCGGACAGTAACAAAGCTCTGCGTGTGCTCAGAGCAATTTTTCTCTCCCTTTTTTCTTTTCTTTTTTTCTTCC
>NW_009732119.1:0-12758 GCF_000703405.1 Apaloderma vittatum | reverse complement strand
ACTGCCTGAAGGGAGGGTGTAGTCAGGGGGAGGTCAGGCTCTCCTCCCGGGCAACCAGTGACAGGACAAGAGGGCACAGCCTGAAACTGCATCAGGGGAGGTTTAGGTTGGATCTCAGGAAACATTTCCTCACGGAGAGGATGGCCAGACATTGGAACGCACTGCCCAGGGAAGTGGTGGAGTCACCGTCCCTGGAGGTGTTTAAGGAGAGGTGGATGTGGCACTTAGTGCGGTGGTTTAGCCAGTGTGATGGTGTTGGGTCATAGGCTGGACTTGATGATCGCAGAGGTCTTTGCCAGCCTCAACAATACTGTGATTCTGTGAATTGCATTGAAACATCTCAGCAGCTCCAAGACTTGGGTCACTCTTACACGACAGAGATAAGTCATCTCTTTGTTTTTCTAGAGTCCCTGCCAGTCAGATGTGATGCACCAAAATACTAGGATCATGGATGCATCCAGCACAATGTTTCATCCACAGCTATAGCCAGTCCAAGATGAATCAGAGTAAAGTTGAACAAAATCTGCCATTCAGCGAAGGAAAAAACATCCCCAGCTCCTGCAGGTCACCTGTGGAAACTGAGATGTTAAGTAAGGGAAAGGCCAGTGAAATATATGTTTGTATGGATATAATCCTAGCAAGAGGAATACAGATGCTCACAAAACTGTCCCTCCAGTTTCCTGAATGAGTGCTCTTGCAGACTGTATTGAAATGCTGAAGTGCCTCCGTCGTTAAGGCGGTGAGCAGAAATAATGAGTGCAATTTATGGTGAGATGGGCACGTGTACATACATACACATACAAATCTAGGAATTCTCTGTCAGTGAAAATAAGACTGGCCTTGAATTGATTTAGGATTCATTAGTTCACAGAGCTCGTTATGTCATATTACGAGATAAGAGTTCAGCTCTTTATTGTTTTACTGCCATAACCCACTAAAGTCCTCTTTTTTTCAGTTTAGGCTAAAATATAGTCATCTGATAAAGCCATTCTATAATAATTTTTTAACTAACTGAATAAAAAAAAAATGTGAGTAGCTAATACTCATGGTCTGCTAGCTAAAACACTGATCTTTCCATAAATTCCTACTTGGAATTTTATCCTTTGCCTATTTAGGACCCTTGGAAAAATTTCTCAGGAGTTGATCAGACCATGCTAATAAATAGGTTAATTTAAATTACCATACTGTTTTGCAATGGAAACCAGAAATATTTTTGTTAAAAAGTATACATTTATGGAAAAATGAAAAACAACTATGTTGTGTGGTTTTCTGCTTGAAACTAGTATCACTGTACAGTTTTCTTTGGAAAATGTTGATGAAATTGTTTGCATTCACAACCTCCATCAGTGAAGGAGATTAAATCTAGTAAGTATCTATATAGCTGCCCAGCTATCGCAAGGCATTTTGACAGCAGTCCAGGGCGTAATGACAGGATTACAGCGCATTGTGTGTGCTGAACGCACTCCTAGTTACACCAGTTCTGCTAAAAAGCATGACGGTTAATATGTTGGTTTTTTTGCATCTATACAATGCATTTCCTCTGTAGACAGAAGAGAATTGTGTTTATGTTCATTGTTTACACTCTTTAGACACCTGGTTGATTTTATTTTGAAGGTAAGTGTTAGCAAATAAATATTGTTGTTTTCTTTCAGACAAAAACTTTCTCATTTGTGAGGATTCTGCTTGTTGATGTGATTGCTGGGCTGTATTATTTAAAATAATGTGGCTCGAGATTACAGGTTTCTTTGGTAATACTGGGATAAAATTACAAACCGTTTCGGCCATGTTCAGATGAAGATAATGGCAACCCTTGGTAATAGACAGCAGTCTGCCAAAATTGCTGAAAAGAAAGAGGAAATTTCATCTAATCCACATAAATGGAGTGTGGGGAATATTGGGCTCTCTGGAAAATGCTTGTTTTCGTTCTAGTGTGCAGCAAGTAGCTATTGAAGACGAAACATATACCTCAGTTCATCTAACCATAGCAAATGCAGAATTGGTCTCAATTATGTGTCTGCGAGTTTTCTGAGTAAATTCAATAATCACCATCACCTTGTTTTCCTCATCACTTCTTTCTGTTCACTATTCAGCCTAATCTCTCTTTTCCTCTTGTGTTTTCTCACCCTGGGGATCAATAGTTTGTCACTAATAGTTTAATACCTCCCTCATTACTAATTCTGATTCTCTTCTCCATCCCATTAAAACTCTGGTTAATTAAATCCTCTTCTGTACATACAGTCCTTGCTGTGGAACTTCTTGGCAACTATTCCTTCACCTGCTTATACTGCACGCACCCTGTAGCTGTGCATGGATGACGCATACATGCAGGATGAAAACATTTGTAAAAATCTCAATTTGTAAAAATTTGTAATTTATCAATACCTTTTCTTTATTTGAAAGTGACACAGATGTTAGTGGTTCTCCTGTTACTTTCCTTTCTGGTTAATAGCCATGAATAACTTTAAACAAAAACGTTTGACTTTCAGTTAACTTACTAGGCTCAGGCATAAATACACAAGGGTAACAATTTGCTTTTGAAAGAACCAATATGGCATGTGTTCAAATGGCTTAAATTCATGGAATATTTTATTTTTAAGTGTGTGAAAGAATATGCTCCTCGGTAAGCATTAGGGAGCACACAATTTGCAGTTCAGATGTCAGTATTTTTTGCTGTTAACATGGCACAAAAAAGTAGGCAGTGTTACCATAAGCCTTCCAAAAGCTTAAAATGTTTTGATTTTTACTTAAAAACGTTGATGGATTCTGTTTGCCTTTCCCAGGAAATGCTCTACCAAGGAGAAAACCAACCATATAAACATTTGGAAAAGTAAGTATTTTGACAGAGTCATAACCTTTCCTTATGCTCTTACAAGAAAAAAGTATTATGGGCTTGAATGTGGGAGTGCATTACACAGTAGTATAAAGATGATTTTGAACAAACCATTTATATAGGAAGAGGTACTGTAGGATTGCTGTTGCCTTTCATGTAGGCTCCCGGTATCTCATAAACCCCAGGTCCCTCAGAAGCCAAAGCAAGAGCTGATGAATATAATTGAGCCTATTACAATTTAAGTTTCCTGGCTGATGTAATGTAGGTTTGGATTGAATCTACTGAAGCAGGATAGCAGGTTTGAATCAATGCTCTTTCTTATTACTGTAACAGTTGAGCATCAAAATTCCTGTAAATATTTCTCATGCAGTTGCCAGTAATTATCCATGTAAACCACAAATGAGTAGCTTTAAAATAATTTATAAAATGAAATCAGGTGCCTTGTCTACATTTCTCACTCTTCCTAATATTTTATTTTTTATTCTTTCCTGACACTGTGTTTCCTTCATCACTTTTCCTTCAATTTTTATCTAAACATGTTTGATTTTGAATGCCAGTCACTCCTCAGGTCTGTGGGCCCCGTAGGGTCTTTCATTTAAGTGACAAATGGAGTGCAACACAAGGAAATGAGACTGTAGCTACTGGATTTTTAAGCTAATTGGAAACATGTCATGTTGCTTCTTGGAAGAAAACTGGGGTGAATGACAATGAACGGCAAAGTGTGGTCTTTGTTTTTGGAGAAGGTAATATTTTGCCTGCCCCGGACAGGGGCAACTGGGCTTTCCTTCAGAACTGTCTCATGCTCCTGGTTTGGGTCCCACACACTTGGGCAGTGCATGGGAACACACGCACGTGAGGAGCTGTGACTGGACTAGTCCAAGAACGATTGTGGTGAGAACCGTCAGAGAACAGTAAACATATGCCAAAAAGTTGTGTCATCTCCCTCAGTAGACCTTTTAATTTTCAAACTTAGTCCCTCGTAGAAGCGTTCCACGCCTTCGCCTGCTTGCTTTGTAGGCCTGCAGAACTAACCACAACAACACTTCTTTCTCATTTCCACAAAGAAATATGGGGTTTCCTTAAGTCTGATTCAAATAATCAGAATACCCTAGTGACTTGCCCCCAAAAGAACTGCTCTGGAGGGAGATTAAGTACTTGAATGTTTTGGTTAGTGACAGGATTCCACAGCTACTTGCTTCGTATATTCCAGTACATGCAGTCGCCAGAAAGGGCAGAAAGCACCAACCAGCTTTCTGAAAAGTCCTAAGTTCGAAATCTGCTTTGCCATAGGAATGTGATAGTTCTGGTGAGTGATATTTGTCATATATGTCATGTATCCATTGAGTCAAGCCTTGTATTTCCAGGAACTGTGCTGTCTTACAGGAGACCAATCCAAAAATCTGTAAACTGCCCAAAGACATATTTCCCTAACTGTGACACATACTTAACTTGGGAAAAAACGCTGTTGCTGGAAAAATTATTCATAATGCAGATATTGTGAAGAGCAGAAAAAGCAGGAAGAAGTGGTAAGCAAACACAACTATCAAGAATGGCAAAAGGCAAATTAGCTACGAAATTGAGAATAAAAATGTCTATAGAATCTGAAATTGAACATACAGTAGAGCAGCACCTGAAGTAAAAAGAAAGTCTCAGACCCTTTCAGAAGGATTTTGTTATAGACATAATTCAGGAAAGAATGAATTCATTTAAGGTACTTCCTTAATCATAAGATTCTGTCTTACAGGAGAAACGAGACTTACAAAAATAATTAGGGGCATGGAGTGAATTCATTTACAAGGGGAAAGATAACTAGTTATCTTTGGTAGGTGATGATTAAGAGTGGGAGAGGGATGCATAATAAGAATTTACAAATATTAGAGGCATAAATATACAAAAAGCAGATTATGAATATGCAGTGAAGTATTTTTAAATCCAAGGACCAATGTTTGGGCTGTAGGTGACTTATTTGCTAAGGGAAAAACATATGAAATAAAGCCTTCTTCTAGGTAGGTTACTGTTTCAAAACTGTCCCTGGCACAACATGACTTTATAATCTTAGGATTCTGCTTGAAATAAATTTACTGCTGTTTCAGGAGAAAGCATCTTTCATCACAAAGGCTGAAGCCTGGACCAGCATAGCTGCTTGTGGTCTCAACAGAGCAGCAAGTGGTACGTGCAGCTCCTTCCCGGTGCTGTGAAAGTGGGGTTTACTGGTGTGGGAAGTGGATGGAGCCTTGCACTATCCCCATACACTTGCACCTTTACCAGCTGCAAAGAACTTTGTCCCATGGGAGTGTCAGGATCTTATTTGTAATACGCTGGGAGGGTAATTAGTGAAACAGAATGTGATTTTATGGACCCAGATTTCTGTAAAAATTGCACACATATTAAAGCCAATGGGAAAGGTTTTGCAGGAACAGACTTTCGTTTATTGCACTGACATACAGAGTTATGAATATGAAATTTCAGACAGATGAAAAAATTTATTATGTTCCTCTCTAATATAATCCTAACGTCTAAGCATAACAGGAGTTCTGCATTCCCCACTGACACTCAGACCAGCAGTAGGATTTTTCAAATCTATCTCTGCTTAAGGACTGATCCATCTGCTGCCTTGGCCAACACCAACATGACAAAGAAGCACTGCAAGCTGGTACCCTCCCCACTTGCCTCACCAGCCATGAAACAAAAAATCTCCACATCTACAAAACTCCAACCCGTCTTGTGTAATCACAACTGAATTGCATCCATCCATCCATATATACTACCTGACTTCTGTGGACATCCAGAAAGCTAAGAAAGTAATAAAATGATAATAAACAGCAGTAGCAAGTAGTCTGGATGCTTCTAGGAATGTGTAAGTGAATTAACATGCTCTTTCAAAGCAGAATGGTAAACACTCCCTGTAGCCGAAATAAAAGCTGCTTTTTAAGCTACCTCATATTTGACAAAGGCAATCTGCTGTGTACACCTGTACGGATCCAGGTGACATGGAATATCTTTCTCAGAAACGCTGGCCGTCAATTAGATTTAGAATGTGGAGAGCAAACAAGTTATTTGCTAAATCTGAGAGAGGTTTGTAGCATTTCCTTCCGTTGCACCAGAACACACGTTGCCTCAAGACT
Organism: Apaloderma vittatum; assembly: GCF_000703405.1. Taxonomy (NCBI): domain Eukaryota; kingdom Metazoa; phylum Chordata; class Aves; order Trogoniformes; family Trogonidae; genus Apaloderma; species Apaloderma vittatum. The sequence goes on along the minus strand of NW_009732119.1, from coordinate 6,803 downwards.
CTTTCAAGTAGATATTGTTTCATTATGAAAGGTTGCTGAGGAAATATAAGAGTTTCAGAGAAAATGGATTTGACAACAATTAAATACATTCCAAGTAGGAATAAGCTTATCTCCTCTAAGAAATATGGTAGTATATCTAGTTTCCCAGTTCTCAGGTTCCTTTCTGAACTTTAACATGCATGCTCCTTTTAAGCAGAAGTCTCTGCTGGTTTGGGTTTTACTGTCTTTAATCAAGCAGATACATCTTCTGCATCAATTAAGATCTGAAGAATTAGCACTTAGTGTCATAAAAGTATGTATTTTAATTTCATTTACAATGCATAAATTGATGACATAAGGCAATCTGTACCCCTCACCCTCTGCCCCTCTCCCACTCCCTGCATCCTCCCATCTGAGTAATGTAGTTTAGAGCAGGAAAGGTTAGGATTTCAATACCTGTCTGAACGAAGTCTTTTTATAATGTGATGCAAGGTCTCCCTTTTTCACAAACTGAAATATCAGAATAGATTTTTCATGTCTCCTCCTTTACCACAATTAGCTCTTCTCAGTGTAAAACGTATTCTGTCCGTGTTTGAATTATCTTTAGTGTTGGTAACAAAAGGTTTTTAGAGGGAAGAGGATGGAAGAATACAGGGAAGAACACAGAGATATTTGACTGCTACTGTTGCTCTAAGCACAGGTTTTCTGGAATTTCCCCTAAAATGTCAGAGGTGGTTTTGTTTTGTTATAATTCCATGGATTATGGAGTTCAGAGAATGGGGAGACATTATCCTTTGCCCTTTCTGTAAGTGACTGACTGTATCAGCTGTCCATGTGGGTGAAGCTGCTTCATACTTCTTTTACAGTTTAGTCATTATGGTTTGGAGACTCTCTTTTGTTGCCAAATGCAGCCCTAATATCTATCTTACTAGCTGGTTTTCCTCTGCAAAAGTGGTTGTGAACTTGCATGGGTGGCATAAAATGGCATACGTGCCTTGACTTGAAAAGAAGTTGCTTTACACCAGTTGCAGATTTAGGAAGAACAGCTTCCCTGCTGGTTTGGGTGGGGCTGATAACAACCAGAAAAAGAAATATCATTACTCGTTTTGGTCTCCATTTTATCAGCATAATAACGCTTGTACTGTTCAAGGCTTCTCTTTCAGTCCTTTGCTGTCAATACATTTCAAATCCAGCATTTAGCAGTACAAGCCAATTAAATCCCAAATTCACTTGTCAGAGCATTCCCTCTATGTGTCTGCCATGTTCTGGAGCCAAGTTCTTCAGTTTCTTGGGTTTAGTCCAAGAGGAAACATTAACAATAAATAACTACAGAGATCTGTGTTCTGGGAATTAAAACAATATCTATTAAAGGCACTTCACGCAAATGATCTTGAAATGCACGATGTGAAAATTAAATTAAATCTGGAACAATATTAAAGCTCAAAAAAAAAAAGAGGGTATGACTGTGAGAAAAAATGAAAATGAGGTGCCCAGTGTTTTTAAACCGTTCAGATTTTTGGCAACACGCACAGTGAGTAAATGCTTTAAATCAGAAAAATTCCAAACAACTTTCAATTGCCTTTAACCGTATTTTGGACTCAGTTCTTGTTGTGGACAAATGTCACGGAGGAGAAGAAATCTGGCTGAACACTATGAAATATGAGTATTGAATAAAACTTAAATATGCACAATGTGTGACTTTCTATTATATTTTTAACAACATTTCAAGGTTGGATACATAATTCATGGCATTTTGGATATCTTGAGAGAAAATATAGTTTTTTAAAATTTCTGGATCAGCATCCCTTGGCTTGGGAACAGACCCATACCTCTGCAACTTTTTCAGTTCCCTTAAAACTGTTGTGAATGTAAAAGCTCCAATGCTATGATCCAAAGCCCACTGAAAAAAAAATTAAATTCTCCTTATTCCAAAACATGCTCTGAATCTGCCTGCACTGCATAAGGGAAGGAATTCATTTCTTATGTGGAACAGACTATTTAGAAATATAAGGCAACAAAGCAGCATGCATTTCAGTAATTTCCATTTTTGGAAAGAAGCAATCATCTCCTTGCAGAAGGGACCATGCTTTTTCAGAAGGTTTAGTTGTTGTTGTTGTTGGATTTTTCACCACAGCATCAGTCGCAATGAAAGACGAGGTGGCAGGCACCATGATCAGAGGGCACCTTTGGTTTGAGCCTTGCACCAAGCCCTGTTTTTAAGGTGAGATTTGGACAACTGTGTCCTGAAGCCACAGGCAGCTCCTGCATCATCCTTGCGGGTACCTCATGTGGTGTTTGTTGTGCTTGTACCTCCACCTGAGACTCCTTCTCGAAGAATCTAGAAGGAAATAAACCTCAGTACTTGTAAAGTCCTGCACATTTACTTTTTTTCTGTTGGAAATGAAAACTGAATTGTGTAATTCCATACAGCTCCCGGTCGCTGCAGTGCTGAGGTCAACTCGAGCTAAAACACGAGCCACCTCTCCAGGCTCACCCAGCCAACAATCATCCTGAAGCCAACCGAAAACAGAACCCTGCGCAAACACTTGAGCTTCAATCCCTTTTCATCTGCACTGAATGGCTTTCAGCACCGTGTCAGCCGATGTCTCCCAGTCCCGACAGCCCCAGGCGGGTTCTGCTGTTGTGCTAGGGCCGGCCAGCTCGCCAGGGCACTTCACCTCTCTCCTCCCCAGCCCCTGAAAGCGCAATGTCCCCATGGCTGGGGCACCCGCCGCCCGCCTCCCCGCAGGGGCCACCAGGGTTGCTCTTCATCACAGTCTGCTCGACAGTTGTCTCTCGACTGGAGATGCTCAGGGAGGCTCTTCAGCGCAAGACCTGGCCACGGGATAAAAGCCGCATGGTAAATAATAGCCGTTATACTCAATCCTCTACACACAGAGTTTAAAGGAGAGAAGAAAAGAAGAAAGGGAGAGAGAGTGCTGTGAAAATAAGTACTGTACTGCATGCGTAAGGCTTGAAGAAAAAGGATGCTGCTAGAAATGAAAATACGGAGTAGGTAATGTCCTCACCCTTGGGGATGAAATATTCCTTTAATAACTGTTTTTCCTCAGCTACTCTTCCAGCAGCTTCAGAGCCTTGTGGTCTTGCTGTTTTTCATGTATTGCTGGTGGATTAAGACAAAATGGGACCAGTCGAGTCCACTCAAAGCCTGTTCCTTCCTTCAGGTAACCCCAGAACCAAATCAGCATCTCAGAGGACTTCTGGGACGCCATGTCTCTCCTTTGGCACTCCCTGTTCTCCCCAAAAAGATCGATTAACCTTGATGGGCAATTTTTCAAACATCTGCCCCAGAGATTTTTTAATCCAGACCTTGAGGGCAACTGAATGCCCTGGACCTTCAGTTCCTCGCAATGTGCCTTATTTCTTTCTTGTATCGTGATGATAAGTAACTGCAACATTCTCCAGGGCTCAGTCCTGCACGTTGTCCCCTTGCAAAGGAGGTCACCAAGAGAGCAAGCCTGTCTGGGGCAAGAAGGAGATCACCTGTATCAAGATGGTTTGTTTGACTCTGCTCTAAATAACCTTCTCCCATAAGTACTGTTAGCACTAGGGAGTGCCAAATTAAGAGCAATGTGAAATCTTTGCAAATGGTGACTAAATAATGGAGACAATAACAATGTAAATAACTAGGTAATTTAAATAGCTGGTTTATAAATAAACCAGAGTCAATATATATTCCTGCTGGTCTCTAAAGAAATTAGACCAGTAAATTCCTGTGAATCACAATACGGAACATATTTTGTGCATTTAAAATAAATCTCAAAGCTGCATGATGAAGTACTTTTAATTATTGTAGAGTGGTACAGGCAGGAGCTTTATATATTATATCTCTCAGATCAATAACAAAGAAAGTGCTTTGCAGGAACTAATGGTGTACTTTTGCAAGAAAATAAGTTGTACGTTGAAACAAAAAGTTGAATGCTAACCTTAATTTGTCCTTGCTAGTCATTTTATTTCACATGTGTCTTAAAATTCAGTTTGTTACCTGATGAAAGACCATAGTGCTTAAAGACTGTAGCATACCTTAAACTGGGTAAAAGTTAGTGGGTTTTGTGATTTAGATGTAGCTGATAAGGAAAAAATGCAAGAATTTATTTTTTTTTTACTTTATAGTAACAGTATGAAAGCAGAGATAATTTCTCTAAACATTCCTTTTATTTAAAAAAATATGAAAGGAACTCTGCAAGGTGGGCACTTGAGAATGGCATTTTATTTTAAAAGAAACAAAAACATGCTCACAGTAGGCAAAATCCCCAAACGGAGCCTGTAGCCCGTTGCATTCAGCGGGTAGCCTGGATTGTTAGCATAATAGTAAAACTCCAACAGTGACACTTGAAGCAAAACTTTATGCATTTTTAAAGACAGCTAAAAAACCCCCTGAATTTGATTCTTACATTCTTGTTTTCAGACATGCCTCTGGAAAAATAAGCCAATATACAGTCTTAGCAACTAGTGTTAGCAGGCTGGACTCTGAACAGCTCTGTGCAGCACAAACACTTGAGAGGTATTGGTCCCATTGAAGGTCACTCTAGATCCATTTTTCAGTAAACCCACCTTGCTTATAGGTGGCTTCACAGTTAGATAACCACAGCATTGTTCTTTTGCATTGCAGTCACTCCTAAACCAAGTTTCGTGCTCCTTCTTACCTTAGCAAGCAGTGGTTATGCTATTAGAAAGGAACAGCATCCTCTGAAAATGGTTTAGGGGCCAAGACACTCACAGTAGCACCTAGTTAAGGTTACCACCGACCATGCTTGGGACAACTGGACATATGCTTAAGGGTACCAGCAGACCTTGATCCAGACATGTGAGAGGGTGGCTAATCTCCAGATCTGGAGCTACAGTGCTGAACTGCATTAACTTTTCTTTCTCCTAGCAATACAGGGCTTTTTCTCAGGAAAACCAACAGCTGCTTGTGGCCAGTAGCAGAGCCCACAGCCAGGAGTACTTGCTTAGGTCCTGATAGTGGTGTATATTATGTCCTGGAAGTGGCCACTATTAACTATTCATTTGTGCCATTTCACACCATGGGTCTCTCTCAAGCTCCAGCTGTGGTTGTGGATTACTTCAAACTCACCGGAAACAGGCATTGGCTCAAGACAGCTTCAAAGGCATTTTCTCCATTAACTGCCATAGAGTATTTTGGCACCTACTTTCTCATTTTTGTCGTGTTTAGAACATCTGGCAGAACTGCTGCCCTCATAACAGCTGACATTTCAGTGGCACCTCTGCACCAAAGCATACAGCAAATTTTGCGGAGAGCATCCCGCTGCCCCTGGGGGAGCAGTTATTAGCGGTTCCTCAATGGCACCAGGCAGCGTCCAACTTGCCCTGCAGGAAGACTGGGGATAGACATAATGAAATATGAAATTTTAAACTGACCCCAGGGCTAGCATTATCCTGGGAGGAAGTCGTTGATAATTTTAATGACTGTAGCAATTCAGCAAAAAGCCCCCCTATTAGATCTCACTGCAGTGCAGCACCTTCTCGACACTGCAGTTCATAGTCAACAGCTATGAGGTGTCCTCTGCCCAGTCTCCCCATCCCAGCTCTGCCCTCTCTCCTCAGGGCTATGTGTGTCCTGACACAGTCCTCCCAGGGATGGGAAAGGAGTCACCCATGGTTAAAGGGTAATAGGTGGCCCAAATATTCAGATACTCGCTCTGAACTTCTCTCTGTCACCCGTGCCTATACTAAAACTCCCTGCCCGGGTAGCTCTGCCAGTCAGGGGGGATGTGATTTCTTATGAGAGGGACAGTAGTAAGGCAGCACTTTCCCCAAGAACAACTTGGATTTTGGCTGTGGGAGGGAAGGGCATTGATTTCAGAAGACATCCACACGAACTCCTTCTCAGGCCGGTGCATCAATCCTCACTGTCCAAGAGAGATGGATGAACTGCTTCCAAGCGACAGAGAATTATCTCCTGCACAACAGTGCTTGCTGCAGCTCTCTTCCTTTGCCTACGCGGCCTGCTAGCCAAGCTCCTCGCAAAACGACTCTTTTTGGTTGACAAGAGTCACTGTGATCACAGTCCAAGGCGACATGTTTGCAGGAAGCCATGGGTTAAAGTACAATTGACCTTCAAACCCCACCAGCACATGCAGAGCTTCGCTGAAGTGAAATGCAAAGCTAATTTATGAATGGGGCAACTCATCAGCAGCATTTTAATGAATAAACGATGTGCCCATTCATTATTTTTCCATTTCCAAGTGTTAATAAACAGCCCAGTGATAATTAACTGAAATTCTACCTTTACAGAAAAGTGGTACTTCATAAATACCAAATTGCACTATTCATATCTGCTGGGTTTCCATGAATATATAAATTTGGCAATTACCTCTGGAACTGTTTGCTAAAATGTAAAAGCAGGTTAGTGGAGAAGAGGAAAGTCATATAGCAATTAAAATTTGAGAAACAAACAAAACGTCCTCCTGATTCAGAAATTCAATGACAGTAAACAGGGCGATGCAATCAGGAAGGAAAGCCCTGCCCTAATCAGTGAAGGTGATTTTTCACATAACTCGAGATGTGGCTGAGAGAGCGGTGGTGAAACTTGCTTGCAATCAGCCAAGCAAGGCTTTAAGGCACTGAGGATCTGAAATTCCTGCCAAGGAAGCAGAGCCTGGAGCTGCATGACTATATCAGAAGGTCAGCTTTCTTTTAGAGAACAAACAGAAGCCCCCTAGTTTTTGAGCCTTCTTAGAAAATTACCTTGAAAATAAAATAATTAAAAACCCATAACATAATGTAACATAATGTAACATAACATAACTTAAAAAAATAAAATAAAATAAAATAAAATA
>NW_009732118.1:0-22562 GCF_000703405.1 Apaloderma vittatum | reverse complement strand
GCTGTGGTCCAGAAAGTGCGCCCGGCCTCGGTATGCGTGAGGAGGTGGAAAAGTCGGTTTCTCCTCCGCTGCTGTGCGAGGTCTCCCGGGGCTGGGCCTGCGCCCTCCCTTCGGGCTGGTCGCCCTGTCTGCCCGCCACCCGCCCGGGTTGCTCCCTCGCTCCCACTTGGTGTTGCTGGAGCTGCCGAGAGAAGGGTGTTTTCCCGCACAGCGCCCAGGGACGCTCTTGTGCTCCTAGTGTGGTTTCACTGAGGACTAAACGGCCTTGAAAATGTTTGGCTCTAAAGTTTTAATGGCAGCGTCAGGGCTGCAGCTTTGTTTTCTGGTAGGCAGCTAGTTGGTGTGGAGGTGCAACTGTATGTTGACGATTGGACCTGATAAGAGCTGATTGTCATCTTAAGTCGCCTGAGCAGTTGCTATGGTCATCTTTCATCCAGGGTATTGGTAGCTATTTGGTTAATATCAAAAGCAAAATGGATTGTCTATTTTATTTAATTTTTTCTTCTGCACAAAAGCTCGTTCATTGCTTGGTAGGAGTCTGCCTGATGCACATTTAAAATACATCAAACAAAACAAAATTAAACCATTTTCAACATTTCATAAAAATTTGAACTTCTGAAGAATAAGGAGAAAGAGGAACAGACAATATGCTGGTCACTACACCAAAAAATCAGTTTGTATTTCATTTTGAAGACTTCTAGAAGAAAAAAAATAATCTATGGTTGACATTGTGTTTTTATTTTAAAGTTGATAATGCTAAAATAATTACTTTTAATTTTAGTGCTAGTGCAGAACAATACAATACAGTTGTGCAGAAACCAAGGCAAATACTCTGCCAGTTTATTGACAGAATTCTTACAGACGTAGATGTTGGTAAGTATTACCTTCCTAATTTTTAAGATTAGTATTTGCTTTATATGTTAAGTAATTCCTGCCCCCCGAATAGTTACAATTCTAAACAAAAGGTTTAACAGTTAAATGCAATACTATTTATGACTCATTTTTAATAACTTTCTTGTTGAAATATTTGCTGTTATGATGTGAAGTAACAAGTCACAAAAAGAAAAAATACAGTGCAGAGGTTGTATGAATTTAAGTGCTTGGAACAATGAAAATCGGGACTATCATGTAATGTGATTGTTCGCTGAGTAATGTAGCTTGCAAGTCTTAATACAGGATCTTTCAGAATTGAAATACTTTGATGTAAATACTTTATTTTTAATTTTAGAATTCTAAAAAAGCCTTATTTTAGTACTCCTTAGATCGTTTTGAAGTTCCAATTATTGTATTGTAGTACTTAAAGAATGTTTTGGTAATTAGGAAATACATATTCTACAGAAGTATCATTTGTAGTTATCTGTACATTTGCATCAAGGAGAACGATAGTAAGGGTAACTTATTTTTTCAAATTTAAATATCATACCTGTGTTAGTCCTGAAAGTGAAGGCTATAAAAATAAAAACAAAAAGCCAAACTGCTTTAGATACTGGTTTTGAATACATAAGTGTTGTACTTTATCATTACCATACCATTATCATAACTTTTCTGGTTAATTACTATCTGAATCTGAGAGAATTTCCTTCCTGTTCTGACTAACTAGGTAGAATTTGAATAAATTTGATATTTCAGTGAAGCTATACAGCAGCATTAGATATGTTTAGTATTTTGCTAAACTTTCTGATGCAATAAACTGAACTTACCCTTTAAAAGCTCCTATTTCTTGGAGATTTAGAACAAATCTTGGTGGTTTTTTTTTATACCAAGATCATAAACCTAGGGAAAATTGTGTGATTAAAAATTAAAATTGTTAACTGTTTGGTGTTCATCAAACAGCTTGAAGTAACACTTTCTAAATACTCCTGCATAGTGTTCGTGAACGGTATTTAAGCTGAGCAATTTATATTTTTTAAAGTTTGGTTTACAAGATGATCTTTATCCCAATTGACAATTATACAGGTTTAATACCAAATCAGAGTATTTAGTATAAAAAAAAATACTTCTTTCTCTTTAGGCTTGAACAAAATTTGTAAAGCTGATTTGTGGCAGTGCTAATTTTGTCTCCTTTTTTTCTTAAAGTTGCTTTGGAACTGATTAAGAAATCGGATTCGCAGCCAAGTTCTGTGATGTTGCTTGATTTTATTCAGCATATCATGAAATCTTCCCCGCTTATGTTTGTAAATGTGGATGGAAATCAGGAGGAAATTGAGTCCAGTTGCATTGGTGAGCTTGTTGAGAATGTTCATTTTAAAGTTTGGTATTTTCAGGTTTTAAGTTTTTTGACAATAGGATCAAACAAAAGAACAAAAATGGGGAAAGGGCAGATTTATAAGTTCAATGTTACATATTTATAAGTAAGTGAGTATTATCATAGATTTCTAAAATTGTGAATTGATTTGCACTTGTGATAATGGAAATTTACCAGGACAGAGTTTGACCTTATTAATTACCATTGCTTAGTGATACTACCTTGTTCTTTTTTATGAGATACTCTGTCCACATATTACTTTCCTGAGGGTTTTTTTGATAGAGGAAAATGCTGAACAACCCATTGTAAAATGCCTTCCCCTTCCCATGCATGCTTCCCCCTCACCTTTTCCTCTTTTTCATGTCCCAGTGAAAGCTACCTGTTTAGTGAGCATACGTGCATTAATCTCAAGGAGTTTTCTTCTGTTTTATTGGTGAGCGGTCTGCTTTCAAGGAGGTACTTGTAATACAAGATTTTTTTTATCCTAATAAGTTTCTGTTGAGTGATTCCTTTTTATTGTCCTAGGTTTTAGTAACTGGATCATAACAAGGCTTCTCCGAATTGCTGCCACTCCAAACTGCAACACATTGCACAAAAATATTTGTGATGTCATTTGTTCTTTACTTTTTCTGTTTAAAATGAAGAATTGCTCCATTTTTGAAGCACTGACAAAAGACTTGCTACAGCTTTTCCAAGACTTAATTTTCCTGCATGAAAGAGATACACGACAGCATCTCGGGCAAGATGGACTGGTCTGGCCAATGACTGTAGAGAGATTTTCAACCAATACAAGTGACGATATGGGTTATTTAAGATTGGCACCATTACAACTGATGGGTATGCCCAATGTAGACTGTCTTGAAGTTATCTTAACATCTATTCTGACAGATATTGTTGCAGATATGTTTTTTGTACAACAAGATATTATTCTCTGGAGCATAGGCTGCTCCCTTTTGGAGTATGGCAGTCAAAAAGTTAAAGCTTTGGCTGTGAAGTTTTTAGTAAAATTAATTCATTTAGGTGGACCTCCAGAACAGCTTGCCAGTGTTTTCTTCACAGTCTTTTTTGAAACTCTGCAATCAACACTTGAAATGCATACTGAAGAATCAGAGTTCTTTGGAGAACCACTCTTACTGTTGGTGAGGACATTGTTGCCTTTTGAACCGGATTCTTACAAAAATATTGAACCTGTCTACTTGAACATGCTACTAGAGAAGCTCTGCGCATTGTTTGAAGGTGATGTGTTTAGTTGTCTGCAGTCTGAAAATCTGCAAGCTGCTTTTTGCCATATACTGCAGTATTTTCTGGAGATTGTTCCAGCCGGCTATGAATCTGCCTTACAAGTTAGAAAAATCCATATCGCTACCATATGTGATATTTTTGTGAATGTGCTTGGAACTCAGGAGGAACAAGAGGTAGGTTAATTTTAAAAACTGTATTTATCATGTGAATAGATCATGTATAAAAACATACAACTGTGCAAAGAAGAAAATGTGGGAAATACAATTTCTAGTTGCATGATTAGATTGATACTCTGTGTTTCTCAGCTGTTTCATGTATTTGAACAGGTCAGAATTCTTTAAGTAATTGGATGTATCTGGACCCTGTGTTTTTTTTGATGTATGAAACCATTGAAAAACTATGCACACGCAAGGGTCTGTGGTCATAGTATAAAATGGGGGTACGCTCATGTAAGCACAGCTTTTCAAATGATTTCCCTTCATTTGAGCTACTCTTACTTTCTAACCATGTGCTTTTACTCCTATTTGTGGAGGACAGAAAGGTTTGAATTAAAATAGAATAATAAAATGTTTTGGGCTGAAAGGGTCCTTAGAGGTCATCTAGTCCAAACCCACCTGCAGTGAGCAGGGCATATTTAACTGGATCAGGTTGTTCAGAGCCCCATTCAACCTGACCTTGAATGTTTCCAGGAATGGTGCTTCTACCATGTCTCTGGGCAACCTGTTCCAGTGTTTTATCACCCTCATTGGAAAAAAACTTCTTCCTTATATATAGTCAAAATCTGCCTTCTTTTAGTTTAAAACCGTAATGAAGTGTTGCCATGCTGAGTGTTTCCTCTACTCTGTGCACCCACATGTGTGTCATATCTGTTGTCCCTTAAACTTAATGTGTCTGTCTTGATGGTTTTGGTAGCAAGGTATTACAGCAAGAAGTGGGAAACAGCTGTAGAAGTTGCATTCTCTCTGGTAAGAACACAGAAACTTCATTGCTTATGAGAGTTTTCATCTTGTAATTAAGATTTTTGAACACAAAGGTTTTTAACAACTTTGTTACCATAATATTTTTAAATTTTATATTTTAAGTCAGGAATAATAATATCATGTCTTTGAAAAGTAAGATGCAGTACACATCATGGTACCTCTGTTATTTGTCCATCCCAGTATCTGGTGAGTCCACTTTATACGGCATTAAAAACGCAAACAGAAGAAATCTTTCAGGAGCTTCATCAGAAACAGGTAAATACTTCTGATACTGATGAGTGGAGCAGCAGCAGTGATGAAGTCCCAGAGAAAAGACAACGACTAAGCCTCTCAACAAAACATCTGAAGACATCACCTACACCAGTAATGTATGACACTTACTCAAAAACTACTTTTATAGTAATTTGGCTAGTGAATAATAACAAATGACAACTTTTTTTGAGGTGGTTTCTTCATAACAGCCACATTGAAAGATGATCTGGGAAAAGATCCAAATGATTTTTTGAAGGATCAGAATCTACAGGTGATTTTTAAATCCAAACTTTAGTTAAAGATACTGTATTTTTAGTATTTTCAATGCAAATCATTTTAATTTTTACACACTGAAAACAGAAAAGCTGAGAGGGCATACAGAATGACAAAATCCTGTATGTGGCTGTCCTGTTGCACTGGACATGTTTAAAGCAGATCTAGTTAAGTCAGGTTGTTCTCAGATGAACAAAGTCCGTTTTCTGAGTCTTTGCTTGTGATGTGCTTCAGCTTTCTGATTATCTTGGACCTACTCCAGCACGTTGATCTCATATATTTCGGCACTCAAAAGTGGCTCCAGCATGCTGTACTCCAGGTGTGGGACTGTGATCAGCCACCTTCACTTGTGATAGGACAGCCTAGCCTGTAGGTGATCTTCTCTGCAACAATGTTACGCTGCACTTACATTCAACTTTTCCATGAGTTCACTGGGTCATTTTCTCCAAAGCTGCTTGCTAGCAAATCAGCCCTCAGCCTGTACTGTTGCATTGGGGTTTTTTTGTGCTGGTTGCAGGACCTTTCATGTGTCTCTGACCTTCAGAGGTTCTTGTGAAGCGTTGTTCTCTGTCCAGATGAGGTGGAGGTGCTCTGAACAAGCAGCTCTCCTTTTATGTACAGAGCTACCTGTCTCATTGTAGAATTAGTCTGGCATGATTTGCCCTTGGTAAATATGTGCTGGCTGTTTGTAGTCATCTTGTCCATTATGTTGCTAGAAATGAGTTCCAGGAAAACATTTTCCATAACCTTCCCAGTGACTGAGGTTGGGCTGACAGGTCTATAGTTCCTTGGATCCTCTTTTTTGCCTTTCTTGAAGATGGATGTATTGGGTTTGCCTGGCTGGATTTTGGTGACAGGGGGACTGTAGTGGTGAGATCTGGAAGAAGCTGCTAGAGGTTTCCCCTAGGTCTGACAAAGCCAATGCCAGCCAGCTCCAAAGATTGACCCATTGCTGTCCAAGGCTGAGCCTATCATTAATGACAGAATAGGAACACCTGTGAAAACATATTTAAGAAGCAGGGAAAAAAGAACTGTGCCACACAACAACTGGCAGAGAGAGAGAGAGAGGAGTCAGAATCACCAAGGTTGATGAAGAGTGAGGGGAAGATGTGCTCTAGGTGCTGGATCTGAGAGTCCCTCAGGTCGTGGTGAAGACCATTGGTGAAGCAGGCTGTCCCCCTGCAGCCCATGGAGGTGACAGGGTATAGGTGTCCACCCGCAGCCTGTGGAGGAGCCCCAGCCAGACCGGGTGAATGCCTGAAGGGAGCTGCAGTCCCAGGGAAAGGCCGTGATAGAGTAAGGTGCTACCAGAACCTGTAGCCTGTGGAGAGAGAGAAGCCCATGCTGGGAGGTTGGCTGGCAGGACTTTGTAATGTTGCGGGGGAATGATGCTGGAGCAGTTTCCCCTGAAGGACTGCACCCCATGGAGAGAGACTCACATTAGGGCAGTTTGTCAGGAGCTGTCTCTTGTGAGATGACCTGCATTGTAGAAAGTGTGAAGATTGTCTCCCTTGAGAGGGGCCCCACAGTGGCCCAGGAGAAGAGTGAGTTCTCCCCCGGAGGAAGAAGAAGAGGTGGATGCTCAGATGCTCAGATGAACTGAGCACATCCCCCACTCCCTGTTCCCTTGCGCCGCTCTGGGGAACGAGATGGATAAATTGGGATTGATGTTAAGCCCAGGAAGAAGGGAGGGACGGAGGGAAGATATTGATTGTGGTTTTTTTAAGATCTGTTTTATTTCTCATTACTCCTCTCTGATTTGTTCTTTAATAAATTTAACTAATTTCCCCAAAATCGAGTCTGTTTTGCCCGGGATGGTAGATATCAGTGATCTCCCTGCCGTTATCTCAAACCGTGGGCCCTTCGATATATTTCCTCCCTCTGTCTAGCAGAGACAGAGTTAGGATCTTGTTCTCCCAAAGAGGACATTTAAGATAGAGCTTCATTTGGTGTTTTCCTAATCCTGTATCCAACATAGATTTGTCTTTACTGATGGTTTATCTGTTCTGAAAAAAAGTATGTACTGAAAAGTAATTAATATGGTCAAATTACAGACTTCGTCCTGTAAACATGAAATTGAAGAGCACTCTATGGAATGCTATCACAAAGAAAGCTGCATCCTTAATACTTATCCTTGAGAAAGAAATTGTGACAGCAGATATTCTTCAGACTGTAGAAGGGATTGCTGTAGTTCTGCGACTAGCTGCTCTGTGCATAGTTCATTGTTCTCCCAGAACAAACTCTACCAGGTAAAGGTACCGAGGTGAACCTGTGAGACTAACCGTTTCTTGTAATTAAGATTTGTGTAGATTACTTTAATGCTTGACCATGTGTCAGGAGAAGTATTACAAAAGTCCTTTATATTTTGAGGAAGTACATTTTTGTAGTAACTTTCCTTATAAGCAATACATTAATCAATGTTTGTAGTCTGTTGCATTGATCATACGATTTCTCTTCTAACAGTATAGATCATAAAGAAACTCATCCATGTAACTCTGACACGTGTAAGAACACTCCAAGCTCCTCAGATTCAGCAATGAATATACAGTTCACATGGATTTCCTCTGATTTTATCACAAGAGTAGTGAAAGTTTGCAGAAACCTGTTAGAGGCTGCTACACAGATTATTAACCTACAGCAAGTGATTGATAGAATAGTGAAAATCTTTGATGCTTTGCTGTATGCACAAGGTGAGAAATCCTTTAAACTAGCATGTCTTATGTTGAATTTGTAAATTAGGAATGTATGTGACTAAGTTGGTCTTTTGTGGCAGAAGTACTGAAATTATAAATTTTGTGTTAGAACTCTAATTCCTGTACAAAACAGGTTAAATAATAAAAAAGAGCTCTCTTCTCTGATTAAAGAGCTTGCTTTGCATTCCTTTTTGAACACGATTTACTAGTTTTTGTATTTCTACTGATTTTCATCTGAACAGGAAATTAAACGAGGATAGTGGATATGTGTAAGGAGATGAACTTTTAGCTGTTTTCTTTTTAAAACACAGAGGCAATTTGCCTTACTATCTCTGTTTCACTCAAGGATTTGGCCAGCTTCAGCAAATGTCAGGCATGCAGGAAGTGTACCAAAAATATTAAGTACTTGCATGTTTGTTATTTGATCTACTTTTTCCAAATAGCTAGTAGGATGGAAGACAGACTCTAGTCTGAAGTGCTATTATGAGTTGAGCTTACTAGCTGTTAAAGTCCACCTGAGAGTCTTTGTACAAATCCAGAGATGCTGAAGTGGTATTCGTTCATATACCACATGCTGTCAACTGTTTAATGAAATTTTTTGAATTATTTTGATGTAATACTACATGATGTATTGTTATGTGTCTAAAATGTAGAATATCAGCATGGGAATGTGATACAAATGTTTGTTGATAGAAAAATAACATTTTGTAGCAGACTAAGAACATAAAATGTGCATCTGTTTTTTAAACTATATAGAGCTATAAAAATATCGGGATTTTTGTTGGTTTTTCTTTTTTCCCCTAGTGAAAATTCCACTGAATGATCAAATTCTTGATAACTTATGTGGATTGCTGTCTCTGCCCTGGATTTACAGCCATTCTAATGATTCTTCTTTTAAGCCGTCTGCTTTTGTGTTTGATCCTCTAGTTCTGAGTAAAAAAACTGCGAAGGGATTCTGTAAGTGTGATGAAGTATATAAAACTTAATATCTCTCTGGAATGATTGTTCTAAACTAAAATTACTTTCTTTGCTCTCTTATGATGGTTGACGATAGTAAACATTTAAATCAAGTAATTATCTGTTTTGTTCTGGGTTTGTTTGTTTTTTTTTCTCTCTTTAGCACCCCAGACTCAGTCACACTGTGCGTTCCTTCTGTCTCTCTTCCCAAGAAACATTCATTTGGATTGGAGAAGATCCATTTATCATTGGGCACTACAAAGTCCCCATGAAGTAATTCGGGCTACTTGTGTTAGAGGATTTTCTGTCCTGCTTCATCCACCAAGTGGGCAGTCCTGCACTGTCATTCCCGAAGCTCTTTTGTATGTACTAATGCATGTATTAATCTATGTGTTAGTGCTGCTTTCCTGTCTTTGTGCAAGAAGAGAAATGGACAAATAAGAAATGTAGTATAAGCACAAAAATAAATATTTGTTTCTATTTCGTCCAGAATTTGCTAGATCTCAGTTTCAGAAGACCTAAGATATCAATAGGATAGGTGTAAGTGATGATGTCTGTATGACAGTGTCTTCTTACCATGTCAGTATACAAGTTACTTTGCTATGTGAAGACCCCATTCCCAATTAATAAATTTAAACTAAAGAGGAGAAAGGAGCTATATTTTTCAGTTAAATATACATGATATTTGCATGTGTCACTTAAAATCTTTTCAGTTTCTCTGTGTAGATGCATTCTGTACTATTGCATCTAGTCTTCAGTTCCTTTATAACATGCCAGATACTCTATGCCCAAACATTTAATGGAACTTGAGGGTCATCTGAAAAGGAAAAATATGATTTAGTGACAGATCCGTGTATTGTTCTAATAGTACTAGAAATTTCTACATAAGATATCTATTAAAATTGTTTATTTTTTGTTTCCTCTTCAGAAATCAAATCAAAGATGAGTCTGAGCTAGTCAAGGAGGCTTGTGCTACTATAGTGGGGAAATTATCTTGCTGTCTTTCTGGGACATTCAGCATACGACCTTCTTTAGCAGACTCTGCTATTAATCGTGTTACTTGCGATATTTTATGTAGCAGCCTTACTGTGGCTTCAGCTCAGGAAAAAACTTGCTCTGTGCAAGCCTGTATATTCAAGCCATTTCTTATTCTCCTTGAGAACAAAGTATCCAGTTCAGTAAAGCTAGGTATGTGACTTTTTTAACATTTTGCACTTCCGTATGAGGTACTAAGCCACTACTTCTGTACCTTTTATCCATTTTTTTTAATAGCTATGATGGTGCTTGAGATGTTGTATCTCAGTTGATATTGCTGCTAATATTTGTCATTTTGATATTCTTTGAAAACTACCTTGGCTTAATTTTGGGATATGGCTTGTATCTAGGAGTGTAATTCTTGATAAAATCTGAATTTTAAATAGCTTGTCTGGTTTGACAGTATTTATTCAGTCTTTTGATAAAAAAATATAGTGTGCTTTATGACTTATTTATGTACTTAAATAGATTTTTTTTTAAGTATTAAAAATATTTTTTCCTTTCCTCCTCCAACCCATGCAACCCAGCATTTATAGAAAATATACCTCATCTTTGCAAACATCTCGATTTTAACACTGATGAGGCCAGTGTGAAGGTTCTTGTTGGGTCTTTATTAAATCTAATGGAAGATCCAGACAAGGATGTAAGAGTGGCTTTCAGTGACTGCATAAAGAACATACTAGAATCCTTAGACTCTGAAGAAGGATTCATTAAAGAGGTGAATTTATATTTAATTTCAGTTGTTTTTCCTAACTTACTATGTTTTTTGTTTCATTAATGTCAAACACTCTAAAATTATTTGGTTTGGTTTGTTTTCACACGTTCCAGCTGTTTGTTTCAAGAATGAAGGAAGCCTATACAAATGCCAAAATATCAAGAAATAATGAGCTTAAAGATACCTTGATTCTCACAACAGGAGATATTGGAAGGTATTTTTTGGTAATATTGTGAAAATTGCATAGTTTGTGATGCAAAGTAACTTTTTTGTTCAAGGGTAACTGTGAGATTAAATTACTTATTTCAAGGTCAGCCTTTGTCCAGAGTCCTTTGAAATTGTACTAAGCTGTTGATTCATATGGAATATTCCTCATTTTGTTCTGCTCTCTCACAGGAAGTACAGATGCAATTACAATGAGTAATTTTGCATTATGGTGATTGTGTATTCTTAAGTCATTTTATTAATGCAATGATTCTTTTTTCCTTTGTAATTCTTTTTTTTTCTGCTTACTTTGTAAGGGCATCAAAAGGAGATTTGGTACCATTTGCCCTCTTGCATTTGTTACACTGTTTATTGTCTAAGTCAGCTTCTGTGGCTGGAGCAGCATATACAGAAATTCGATCTCTGGCGGCGGCTAAGTCCATAAAACTGCAAGCTTTTTTCAGTCAGTACAAGAAGCCTATCTGTCAGGTAAAGAGAAGGGAGTTGGTAATTTAGGAAGACATATGTTTAGGTTCTTTTTCTGGTGTTTTGAAAGTGATGTTAAAGGTAAAAATGACAGTATTTTCTGAACTAAAATCCCATAGGACGTGAAAGAGATTTTTTTTTTTAAAAAAAAAAACCAAACCAAAAAACAAACAAGAAGAACTCTGCAGACATTCAGGAAGGAATGAGAAATATGACTTTGCCATGGTCTCCCCCTCAGCATTACTGCTTTTCTCTTTTATCCCCTAGATTCTGCCATTCTGTAAGAGGGGAACTATAGTTTCTTGCATTGTGCAGTACCGTTGCCACAAGAGGCTATAATGTAAAACTGGAACTGAAATAAATGTTTTACGGGAAAAATACTGACGTGATTGATTTGTTTCTTTGTTATACATGTTACCTAAAGACAGAAATATTGTTTAAAAGAAAATTATCAAAAGCAGACTTTTCTTATTTTGAATACTTCTTAAAATAATGCAATGCTGGAATCCAGCATTGCAAAATTAAATGCAATTATTAAGTGGGTGATCATCCATTCCTATTTCAAAGTAAAAATAATAGATCTGTGTGCAATAAAGAGAGAGAAAAACATGCCTAGAAAGAAGATTAGAAGTCTTGTGTTTATTTTTAGGGTATGAAAAAGAGAAGAATAATAGTAAATATGTATTTCTTCATGCTTAGTTTTTAGTGGAATCTCTGCACTCCAGCCAGATGGCAGTATTGAGTGCTCCATGCCATGGTAATGAACTACAGAAACAAACAGCTGCTCACCAGAGGGAAATGGCTCTGGACATGTTATCCGATATTGCCAGTGTATTTGATTTTCCAGATCTAAATCGCTTTCTCTCAGTAAGTTGGTCCATCCTTTTTACTTTTGATTATTTTAGGGGGGTGTGTGTGTGCTTGTGCATTTCTATTTTAGCCCACAGTTTTCTATGAATGTCACAGATTTGAATTGTTTTTTCTGTAGTTGCTTTTGTTTGTTATAATACAGAATGGTCGTCGATTGCTGCAACTGGGAGCTCAAATACTAATGAACAGTTTTATTGATGAGTTATGGTGATGGCTACAGTGCTAATTCAAGTATGACAGATAATTAACAAAGATCTAGAGTACGCTAGACTCTAATTGTCTGTATTAATGATGTAGCACACTTGGAGAGGTTCTTTGCAAGGTGTGATTTTTGCATGGTGTCTGCTTACTTGATTGAAATGAAAAAGGCTGTTCTGTGGATAGATCTCTTCTCAGTCTGGTTAGATGTATGTTTTACTTGAAGCCTTAGGGTACCTTCAAGCTGGAACTTGTTGATAGATGGCAAAGGCACAACCTTTACATAAGCAGACTTCTAGTTGGCTCTTAGGTTGGGTGAATGTTGGGGGTGGGGGGATGGTGTGTTTTTTGTTGTGCTTTTTTGTTTGGTGGGGGGGGGTTATTATTTTTTTTAATTCTAAGATTTCCTATGTGAAGAATCTGGGTGGACACAAAAAATGCTAGCTCACTTTGTTTGAATGTTGCTCAGTGTTGTTTGAACAAATCGCATCCTTAAGTAATTATTTTTATTTATGTTTTCACTAGATATTTCAGTCTTATTAAAGTTCTTCTTTATTCATATCTGTGGTCATACATATGACCAGAGATGTGTGGTGGTGTACTGACAGAAATTGAACAAATTTGAACCTTGGGGTTTTGGGGATTTTTTTGTTTGTATTTTCCATTAAACATTGTCTTTGATTTACCAGCGGACTCTACAGGTTTTGATTCCTGACCTTGCAGCCAAGGCTAGTCCTGCAGCCTCCACACTTATTCGAATCATAGCAAAACAGCTGAACGTAAACCGAAGAGAGATTTTAATCAATAATTTCAAATACATCTTCTCTCATTTGGTCTGTTCCTGCTCCAAGGATGAGCTTGAGCGGGCACTTCATTACCTCAAGGTAAATTGGCTTTTGCTCTGTTATACATGCAGATTAGGAGCAATAATTGATGAATAGTGAGCCTTCTGCTTTATTTAAATTATGGTATTACAAAGCATAGATGGGGAAATTGAAGTTTTGTTGTTCTTATTTATAATCTGAGTTACACTGGCTCTGAGGAACTGTTGCAAGATGTTTTGGAAACCTGAAATCTCTAAAAGCTTGATTTATCTAACATTGAACTGATTGGAAGCTTTTTCTTTTATTTCTATGGTAAATCAACTGGAGTCTAATGTCTCCTGTCTCTTAGGTGCTAGTTTCATTGTGATTGAAATGAAGACAGTTTCTGTTTGTTCTCTGGTTATAGAACGAGACCGAGATAGAACTGGGCAGCTTGCTGAGGCAGGACTACCAGGGACTGCATAATGAATTATTGCTGCGTATAGGAGAACACTATCAACAAGTCTTCAACGGTTTGTCAATATTGGCTTCATTTGCATCTCCTGATGATCCCTATCAGGGACCTAGAGAAATAACATCAGCTGATCAAATGGTAAGGACATCAAAATACTCACGTCCAATTTTGTTCAATAATCTGTTTTTCTCCAGTATGACAGTACACAATTTGACATTTTCTGAACATTACTTTGGGAATTTGAGGCCAAAAGTGGAAGAAAGGCTGACATTTCATATTGAGTGTTCCTATACTAGGAAGATATGTATCAAGTATGCATTAGAAAAAAACAAAAAAAACCCCACCAAAACAAACACCTACCCCCATAGACACAAACCCCAAAATCTTCCCAAAACAAGAAAACCCACAGCCTTGAATTAACACTGATGTTTCATAACTGCAGTGTATTGTTTGGGATTCTTTTTATTTGGCTTTCAGAATTAGCATTTCATACTTTCTTTTTAATTTCTTAAGCTTAGAAATATGTTAATAGTAATATTATTTGGGTGTTTTGTTTTTTTATTCTGTTTTTTGTTTTTTTTCTTCCACAGGCTGATTATCTGCAACCAAAATTGCTTGGTATCTTGGCTTTTTTTAACATGCAGTTACTGAGTTCCAGTGTTGGCATTGAGGATAAAAAAATGGTGTGTAAACTTAATTTTTAATATTAAACCAAAGATAATGATGGACTATTTTGTTATTCTAGACTTACTTACGGGATTATGCAACAGCCATTGAAACCTTAAAGACACACTAAGGTTCTTGCATGATTCTTGAAAACTGCTGGTCTCGCTGTGGGTAGGACTTCTGTGTAGGGTCAAAAGTTTTTGTTTTGCTTCTTTAATGGTCACCTAATGTGCATATTTCAGTCAGACATGGTATATGTAACAAGTCAGTCAACCTATAGTTATAGAGGAGGAATCCAAGTGTATGTTTCATAAATGTGAAAGAAACAAATCAGAGGATGACCGAATACGGGACAAAACTGAAGTTACTGCAGGGAACAGGGTTACAAGGGCACGATTTTTCAGTGCTAGAGTGTATATAACCTTCACACTGATGGACTGCATTTTCTGTAGTATTCTATCAAGCTTTTTGCTTCTCAGATATTCCCATTGAAATGCTGTCATTTTCATAGCCCCATCTCTTCATGCTTCTGGATTTCTTCATTTGTATAGCATTTCTTTTGCTGCATCTGCTGTTTCTATCTTTTCTTGTTCTGCTTCTTCTAGTTGATGAGTTTTCCCTTCCATGACCTTTCCTCAGGTTCAGATTTCTTCCTGTGTTACTGATCTGTCATGCTGGATGTTGTACTACCTTGTTTGGTACAGTGTTATTATAACTGAAATACCTCCTGCTTTCTCTGCATCTCAGTATTTCTCTTCTGTCTTTCATAAGTCCCATTGACAAATGAACTATTATTTGTTCGCTGAAGATTACCAGTCACTTCTGACAAAGTTTTATGCCAATCCTATTGTTGGTGTTTTGTTTCAATTTTTAAATGCAAGTTTGTTTGTTTTTTCTGTACTCCTAAAATTTCCTCTTTTCAGCTTCTAAGACTTTGGATGTGTAGTCAACCATGTTGTATAACAGAATTCTTCGAAGCATGAACTACTTTGGTGTCCACACTTCTTCCCTCACCAGTATGTCAACAGCCTAAATAATGACTTTTTTCTTACAATATTGTCATTACAGATTCCTCTTCTTTCTCTTTTCTGCCAACCCCCAAATTCTTTATTGAAACATCAAACTAAATTTGATGACAAGTAGAGTATAATTTCATAAGCCTGGGTGGCCTGGTTTTATTACAAAATATGGCTTGTATGTGTATTATACTGACTATATCATACACTAAAATGATTTCTCTCTACATCTAGGCTTTAAATAGCCTTATGTCTTTAATGAAGCTCATGGGTCCCAAACACATCAGTTCAGTAAGAGTGAAGATGATGACTACACTGAGAACAGCTCTAAGATACAAGGATGACTTTCCAGAACTGTGTTGCAGGTGAACTGATAGTGTACCCAAACAATGACAAACCTGCTATTTCTGTCGTTTAATACAGTTTTTGTTTTGTTCTAGACAATAACCTAAATATCAGAGCTTAAATAACTTAAAATGCTTCTCATGATTCACCTAAAATGTCATTATGCAGAGAAGAATCATTGATTACTATTGTTGTCTTTTCTTGTTTAGAGCCTGGGACTGTTTTGTTCGAAGTCTGGACCATTCATACCTTGGCTCCTTGCTTAGTCATGTGATAGTAGCATTATTGCCCCTTATACATATCCAACCGAAGGAAACTACAGCAGTATTTTACTTTCTCATAGTTGAGAACAGGTACTGTACAAAGTATTTTGAGTTATATGGATTAAATCTTATAATAGGAATTGAAGTTGTCCATTACTGAGATGAGAGCTTATTTTTCTGCAAAGTAGTATGTTGTTCTATAAAAGTCTCACTTCTTTAAACTGGAATGAGATTTTGAAATTTGAGAAGTGATAGCCTCATCTAAAAATGTGTTCTTATATTGTCTTTATAAAAATATATGATGCTGTGGCCAAGTTACAGGCCATTCAGATACTTAGCCCTGCCAAGTTTTCTGATTCTGCTTTTTTTCTGCTAGTACAGAAAATTACTTCCCTCTACAGGGCACATGGACAGAATAACAGTGATTGCTGACATTCACTTTAAGCTAGAGAGAGGTGTGTAGAGCGTTAGAAATAGAGAGGAAGCAAGTTCTTTATTTGTTTCCCTCAATAATTAGTTATAAATATGAAGCACATGTGATTTAATGTTGCGAAAGATTTCATGCATCGTCTTCACAATTGATCACATCAACTGAAAAAAAACAATCAACGTCTAATACAAAAGACTTAAATTTTGGTGAACTAACCTTTTTGAAGACAATGTTGAGTATTCATTCCTTTTCATCTTATGTTTTGTAGCTTAAAATTACATTGAGATTTTTCTGGTTTGTTTTTTTAGAAATGGTGATAAGTTTATATCTTGATTACTTTTGTTGGATTTTCATTTTTCTTGCACTATATCATTACCAACTGTATTCAAATAAAAGGTGAGAACAGGAATAATAAGGCTATTGTAGAAGCCCATAGTAGCAAAATAGTTCGTGTTAGGAACACAGAATTCTTTTTTTGGTTCTGTAGTTTCTTATGAGGAAAACTGGAACTGAATTCACATCAAATGGGATTATTCTCAGCTGTTGACCAATGTCCAATCCTGATGATGAATGGCAACTTTGAAAGCTCTGGAAAGAGCTATCTTTAAAAGAGCATTAAGTTATAGAGGGGAAATACTTGTGGTTTAGTTGAGTAACAAGAGAAAAAGGTTGTTTAATACATATATTTAATTAGATAAAAAAATTAATAGAATTCACCTTTTTCTACTTTTCAACCCTTTGTTCTTTTAGTCATGACATTTCATTGCTTTCTTTTGTTCGATTTTTAAGATTTTTCTGATCCAGCCAATGCTTACTGTGTTCTTCACAATTTTTTTTGGTAACTATTAGGGATGCAGTACGGGACTTTTTACATGAAATATATTTTTTGCCTGACCTTCCAGAACTAAAAGAAATTCAGATCGTCCTTCAGGAGGACAGAAAGGTATAGTTTCTTGTATTTAATTCCTTGTTTTTGGTACATTAAATGAATTCACAACAGGCAAGGAACACATGTAAAGTTTATTGTTAAGCAGAAATAGTATTTGTCTGCCTCCACAACAAAACAGAATTTGTGTATTGCAGGAATACTCTGAAGCAGGATCAGATCCTTCTTTAGGAGTCAAATGTGCTGAAGTTTAACATGCTTGTTTATGTAGCATCTCCTGAACACTGACTTTTCATCTTTTCGTGACTAAAGAGATAAGAATAAAAAGTAGCAGTATTAGCTATGGAAATGATTGTTACAAGAGAAGCTACTTTTAATTTGATCCCTCTTCCATATTCTTTTTAAAGGTAACAAAGTTTGTCTATGTTTAGTAGTACTCTGGTCGATTTCTTTTGCTTGCCCTGAGAATGGATAGGTAATAGATGGGAGGTAGCAATTGCTTAGTGGGAATGAGGTAGCAAAAGTAGAAATTAATTTGATTTTTAGGTAATGAGGTACTCAAAACGAAGTATTTTCTTCAGATTTACTAGTTTTTATTTATATCTTAATTACATTTATACAAAAATATAAATATGGCACCTTTTTGAGGAAGACATCTTAAAAAACAGACTGGAAGTCAGTGTTATACAGATACAGGAAGATAGGTAGTTGTTTGTATGTGTTGCCACTTGCGTTCTTTGAGTTACTGCTTAACTATGTTTCAGTTATAGTTAACTCGATCTGCATATGTCATATGCTTAGGAATCCTCCAAAAGCACCGACTTGCAGACAACACTACAGCTGTCTATGAGAGCTATTCAGCATGAGAATGTGGACGTTCGTATTCATGCCCTTACAAGCCTGAAAGAAACATTATATAGAAATCAGGTATAGAAAATCTTCAATGGAATTAAAAATAAGTCAAAGTAGCATCTGAACCAACAAACTAAAACTTCTTACTGTTCCTGGGTGTTCACATGAACTATGTTAATCTCCTCAATTTATGAAGGTAGCTGTTTCTTAATATAACAGGGAGAAGAGATTCTTTTTCATCATGTCTCGTTGTAAGAGGACTGTCAAATCCTTCAAATTGTGTGATGCTGATTCAGCAAAGCTATAGTAATTTATTTATTTTTTCCCTAACTCTGCAGAAAGATGTATCTAAAAAGTCCATTTCGGCAGTCTATTGTGTGGGCTTGTTCTCCGTTAGAACATGTATGGCTTTTGCATCAGGAGACTAATACATTAAAGCCATCATTTTTTGTGTGTGAGTGTGATATCTGAAAGAATTGTTTGTGACCACCTCATATCTTTAATGTCTTTTTTTCTCTTCCTTCTTTGCCTTCCACCCTCCAGGATTTGAATCCATTGATCATATTCAAACAAACTTTATAGCCATGAACAAGTTGAATATACTGCTTTACAAATCTGTGTGGTTACTAGTCCAGAGAAGTGTATGTGAAGTATTAGAAGGGGGAAAAAAAAAAAGCTGTTCCTTTAGTAGCTATACAATTGTGGGACACTCTGCAGTCAGAAATTCGAAACAAATCATAGCTAAAAGAACAAAACAACTTGTGAATATTCCTGGCCAACCAGTAATTGTTGCAGCTCAGGTCAGCAAAATCATGCCATATCTTGCTTAGTTAGAAGTCTAGCAAAATAATTGAGACAAATCAACCTTTATTAGTTCCATAGCTTGTGGAACTATTTGCTCTGTTGTGCTCACTGTGTTTTCGGTTTTCGTTAAACATAACAATGGCAAACATCTTCACATTATTAAGAGAATTTGTTTCCTGTGTTTGGACTAAATGCGTAACTGAGGAATAAAAGCTGGACTAAAATAAAAAAGAAGGGACATCCAATTAAAATTATGGCCATTGATAAAATGATTTGAAACCCTGGACTTTGTAGGACTGAGGGCAAAGAAATAGTGGGCAAATGGGAAATCATAAGGATTCAAATGGCAGTGAAACCAGAAGATTTGACAATTGCTACATGAAAGAAATAGGAACTATCTGAACACAGGGGCAAATTAGTGAAATTAGGGTAGGAAACGAGAGGTTCTTGGTAAGACACGGAAAGAAAATGAAATTAGAGAGGTGTATGATAATGAAATACAGTATTGGCCATGACAGCATTGTTAATTGAGGCTCAAATCCTTCCCTCTTAGTTTGTTTAGTCCTTCCTAGGGTAACTAGCAATTTAGAACAATTGGGTTATAGTAACAAAATGCCAGTATTTGAGTTACTAACTTGAAGTCACGGATAAATGAAACATGAAGTGAGATTGAATTACAGATAGAAGATTTCCAAGATTACCATAAACATGGTTTTAGAATAACTGATTTTAGAATAACTCATCTTTATTTTTCAACTTTCTAGGAAAAATTGATAAAGTTTGTAACAGACAGTGAAACTGTGGAGCCAGTCATCTCCCAGTTGGTAACTGTACTTCTGATCGGCTGCCAGGATGCAAATTCCCAAGCCCGTCTACTTTGTGGAGAATGTTTGGGTGAACTGGGAGCTATAGATCCCGGTAGGCTTGATTTTTCAACAAGTGAAACTCAAGGAAAACATTTTACATTTGTGGTAAGAAGTGTTGCTATAGTGTTCTGTTCAGCATTAAGGGTTTTTTTTAAAGTACTTGGGAGTAGGGAACCTTTTATCTCTGGACCCTTTGAAAATCTATACTTGCTTTCTCATCTAAAACAGTTTAGAGTCAGGCTTTGAAGTGATTAAAAGAGGCTTCAGAGAGATCAAAGATACAGCTGTCACTCTGTTCTAATAAAACTGACATTCTGTTTATGATTGAGGCTGGTGTGGAGGATCCAAATTTTGCCTATGGATTATTAATGGAACTGACCAGAGCATTCCTTGCTTATGCTGATAATGTTCGTGCTCAGGATTCTGCAGCATATGCAATTCAGGTGAGCTATGTGGGTAGATCCTGTTTTTTCTTCACAGATTATTTCCTATCACAATGAACTTAAAATTATGAATATAAATTTACATGTTTAAGTCGATGTTTAAGTATTTGAAACTTCATCCAATACAGCTTTAAATAACAAGATGAAAAGTTATTTAGGTTTTTTTTAAAACTCCTCAGTGCTCACTTAGAGTTCTATGAATTTGTCAAATAAGATTTGCGTGCTTTTGTGTCACAGTATTTTAGGAGAGATCTGATGTTTCAGAGAGGTAACTGACAATCCATACATAGTGATTCAAGCAGTGATCCTGAGACTGACTTAGAAATGGTGCAGGTTCCATAGGCAGAAACGTAAAGCAGGAAGTATTCCTAAGAGGGTTTCTGCTTACACTGTTAACAAGCAAGGGAAAAGGAACCTGCCCTTATTTTTTGAGTCTAGTCTTTCGTGCTCGTTTGCCAAGCCCAAGCTGATTTGGTGGTTGATTTGGTTTGGTGGTGTTTTTGGTTTTGTTGTTGTTTAATACCTTTGTGAAAATTTCAGGACAGTTCTTTGTCCCAGGAGAAAATAAGTGGCCCTGTGTAGTCAGTGGACTAAGAAAATTTACCCACAAGGAGGAATCAGACCAGCTTCTAGTCCTGGTTTATTGGCAGATGTGAAGAATATGAGATAATGTGGTCTAAACACCAATTGAAGAATCTGGAGAATTAATACTTAGCTGAAATTAACTGTCTAGGAATAGTGGATTAGCCATGTTGGATGAAAGTTCTACAGTTATAATTTCTGAATGAAGCATTCTGTAATTTCTAATGCATCACTTCTGTATATACATCAGTTTTTGTTACTACTGTGGTCATCAAATATTTTCAGTGCTAACTTGGTCGTGTAAACCATGGTTTTTCAGGAGTTATTGTCTATCTATGACTGTAGAGAGGCAAGCTCTGACTGCGCAGGCTCCAGGCTTTGGAGGAGGTTTCCGGAGCATGTGCAGGAGATCTTGGAACCTCATTTAAATACACGGTATATGACAACTTTAAAAACTACTTTTTTTTCTTCAGGCTAGCAATAACTTTATTTGGTTTTGTGATTGTGGCACTTCTGCGAAGAAGGAGTGATATGTGTATATGGAAAAATTCAAATAAGGTCTTCCTATATGAAGCTGAATTAGCACTTCCTTGAACATAGTTCTCTATAAATCAAACAAGCAAAATTCTGAGCTCATACTCTACCCAGATTTGCCCATTTGTCCCTAGAGCATTGTCTTATATGATGTTTTGAAGCTTTTGTTTCTGTTTTCTTTCCTCTCTACAAAGTCTCACTAGGATTTAGCTTGTAATCAAATCCATTTATATCCGTTTACTGCTACCCTTTATAGAAGTGGGAAGAACCCATGGTGTTTTAATTTGACATTTTTATTTTGTTGAATTAATTTCAAATTTTCTAAACATTTTTAGCATTATGTCTTAAATAATCAACAATGTTCCTTTCTGATTCCTCATACAGACAGTCATACTTGCCTTTAATAAGTTTTACCTTTTTAGAAAACAAACTTTTCTGACATTTCTTGGCTATCATATATGCTCTGGCTTTTTCCTGTAAAAAATATATTACTCAAACATTTATCACACTGCATTTCTTAAAACTGATTTGCACAGCACTTTGAAGTATACTTAATTCTGGTAACATATTAGGTTGTTTGTATTTCATGTTTCATTTTAAGAAGCAGTAGAATGAAGCCTAATATGATTCCAGTTAGGAAACATTATAGTTGATGGGGTGCTATTGTTTTTTATTATATTAAATAAGAAGTTGCTTTTGTTAAATAGATATTTTAAAATTGCAGGTACAAGAGTTATCAAAAGGCTGTAAATTGGTCTAAGATGAAGAAACCAATTTATTTAAGCAAATTAGGTGATAATTTTGCAGAATGGTCGGCAACTTGGGCAGGCTATCTTATAACAAAGGTAAGAGAATAAATCTGCTCTCTGTATTGGTGTACATGACATAGTTCTTGAAAGACATCTTGGTTTCTGGGATGAATGGGGCAAATATGCTTATTTGCTATAGGTGTGTTAAAGCACAAACCTGCTTCTTGCATCATCCAGTTAACCAGGCACCTTTCCTTCCCCAGCATTGTTTTGTCTTGGCTGGGCTTCACAGATAGTGTCAGAGGCAAAAGTCTAGGAAGTTTGCCCTTCTCTAGAGACTCTTGTGCCACTGAAGGCACTGACAAATTCTTCTGAAATGCTTCTGGAAAACCTCAAATTTACCTTCTCATGAAGGTTTTCTTTAATTTCCTCATAGGTCCGCAGTTCCATCACATAAAAAGTACCTGTCTGTTTCTTTACTTCTTTTTCCCCACTCTGACATGTGACCCACTGAAAATTTCACTTGAAACTCAACCACTTAAGGGTTAGGGCTGGGCAGGCCACTAAACAAGTGACAGATGCTCTCTGTTAACTCCTCTTCCTCCCCAAAAGGGAGGGGAGAGGGAATAAGGCAGAGACACTTACGGATTCGAAAAAAAAACCAAACCAACTAAAACAGCTTTAATAAAACAATAATA
>NW_009732117.1:0-23916 GCF_000703405.1 Apaloderma vittatum | reverse complement strand
AAGCTTCTTCCTATATCTCAAATGTGATTACTTAATTACTGAATGTGTCTAAAATCTCTTTAGGTAGCAGCACACTTATTTAAAAGTCTTTTCCTTAGGAAATCAGGGTAAGAGTTTGAGAGAGACACATTTAATCTGTAAATTTAATCTATAAATTTTAAATTATTTTTCAGTAATTCACAACTAGCTTTCAAATATACTGAGCTATTTTTGTGTATCTTTTGTCAAATTCTTCACTATTAATTTTTACCTCTGACCTATGATTTTCTCCTGATAGTTTGTACTTTTTTTTCCCCCTTGTGTACATAAATAGTTTTATGTTGATCCTGTTTCTAATGTAAAAGGCTTCCTAGATGTATCACCACATCAGTTTCTCATAACGAATCACCTGGATTTGGTGATCTTGCTACTAGGGAAGCTGGGCAAACTTCCTAAGCAAAAATATTAGAGGAGAAAAATGTAGTGGTTTGGGGAATGACTGGGGGACCTATCTATTTTATTTTTTACAATGCTTAAAAGGACAGAGCACCATGAAATGATCTTTGAAACTACCCTGTGACCCTCACAGGAAGCCACTTACTTGCTTCTTCTCTTGGGCCATTAGTTCTAGACTCTCAGGATTTATATCCTGTCTATGTGCCTAAACTGCCCATGTGCCTCACAGCCTGATGGTGTTTTTATCCCCTGAGGGAAATGCATTGGTGTGCACCATAGCCTTCATCCTGCCCAGCTCCTCAGGATTCTCTTGGAAGGAAAACCTAGATGTGAGAGCAGTGGAGCAGAGCTCAGTCTCCTCCTGACATGAGATCCAGACTTGGGTTTGATGCACTCTGAATCCAGGGCTGTGTAAGAGATACGTGAGCATAGGCTCAGTCTCACCGAGGCACAGCAGGGCGTTTCAATCCTCATATTTAAACAAAACCTGACTTAAAATAGTGTGTTACTGTTTCACCCAGCAGTCATTTATTATGTCTTACGTTTTCTGTAGCTCCTGGACTGATACTTCACAGATCAGAGCCATCTTTCACTATGACAGGAAGCCCTACAGTTCCTGAAATCTCCATTTATCTCGACAGAAAGTGGAGAGATCAGTAGCTAATATGAGTCAATTCACTCTCAGTTTAGTGAGTAAAATATGTTCACAGAAAAGGGAACACCAGAGCTGGCAAAAGAGCAAGCATGGGAGCAAGTGCCTGGGAGGAGAAAGGAGGATTGAAGAGGGAGCCACCGGGGCATGAGTCAGGTGTTGCATTGTGCAGGCTGCACTATCAAGAGGATTTTAAGATCGCAGGAGCTGTAATCCTTTTCCTTGTGGAATTTGTTGTTTTCAGTGTTGTCTGTGACATTATAATCAGTGCTGTGAAGAGACCTTGTTGCACTATACAGCAACAACAGCCAAAAGCTTCTCTTTCTAGAGCTGTCAATTTTGCAGTTTGAGTAGAAAAGGAAGATACCAGATTTGCATTATTGCCATGATTGCCTCTGGATATGAGCTTTATGCAGCTCTGCGTTGTGTGCATGGAAGTGTGTATGTCAGTAGCTCTTCAGCCTGGTGGCTGATTTCAGGTGGATTTGATAGAAAGATAGACATTTCAAAGAAAACTAAATTCCCACAATCTTTGTGAAAGCAGACAGTAGACTGAGGTGAAGGATTTTTTTCCAGACTCTTTCAGATTGGTTGGGTTTCTTACCTCTACCCTTACATGAAAGTTGCTGTGTGGCAGTTTGTTGTTGAATAAGAAAGTCAAAGTGGGCAGAGACCTTAGGAACAACCCAACCACAGGAAAAGCTTCAGTTGAAGCTTTCTCCTCAGTAGTCAGCAAAGACAAACGCCTGAAGGTCACAAATCAAGTGGGCTGTGTTTGGCCCTGAACTTGTGAAACTTCTTGTGCCGCTCATTACTTTGACAGTTTGTATTCCAGAAGCAAACTGAGAGTGGAGATATTCATTGTCATGAGTTGTTCCACAAAACAGGACCTGATAGCAGCTCCAAAAGAAATCTGCTTACTTGAAACAAGTTTTGCTGAGGAAAACAATTCAGGACGGGAAGACAAGGGAAATTTCTGTCAAATTATGATCTCAGAGTGCTTCCCTTAGCAAGAGAAAGTCATGAACTGAAAATGTCTGATCTCTTGGACTCCATTCAGTACTTCAAAGAGGGATTATTGGTGTTTTAGAGAAGTATTTAAAATGCATATGCGAATGCACAGGGGTATAAGTGAAAATATGGAGTAGCAGTAGAAAAAAAGTTTTAACACCCTTGAGTTTGGGATAGCTTCTTGAACTGAAAAATCACAAGTGGATTATACACACATCATACCATCAAAGATATGGAATTTGTTTTGGCAAAAAAACATGCAGAAATATTAAGCACAGTGGTGGGAAAAATGAACAAAGTTCTGAATAATAAAAAATACTGTATTTATATAGGTCATTCCTTTATGCTGACAGAAATTTTTACTGAGTAGTTCTAGTCTTATATGGTTACGAGAACATGAGTTTCTTCTGACTAATTCAGAAACAAATTTTAGGTAAAAAAGCATGAAATATTTACACGATACAGAGATACAGTGCAAAGGTGGGAAATAGATACATCTGCATGACAAATTGCTGTCTTCGCTGGATGTCTTTGAGAAATCCTTTTTTCCTCTCTCTGTCAGTTCATTCAGACCTTTTTCCTTTGTTTTCTTCTTTCCACTCCCCTCATTTCCTATTTGTGTTGAGAAAGGCCACTTGTGCACATGCAGTAATATCATGTTCATACTCATAGCCCTGACTATGGAAAAATGGTTATTGCACCTTTGTTTAATTCATTCATTGTTCAAAAACACTTCAAAAGTCAAAAATGTAACAAAAGATCTATGTATTATATTGAAGAAACTGAAATCTCTATGCCGTGGAGATGTTTTGAAAAGATCTGTTGTTAATGGTCTTTCATTTTAAAATAGTTTTATTACATCATTTATTTCTTAAATATAAAATGTTGCTATAACTGATTTATACAATCACCTCTAAAGCCCATCAGTTTAGTTCTACCAGATACCCTGGGTATCCCGGGTGGTAGAACTGCACATCTCGTCACGTTCTATTGCTTTCATGCCTACACACTGCATAAACTCTGCCCAGCTGTACGTCACCATGCTTTTATCAGGGATAATTGGTGACAATATAAACCATGAGAAAAAGAGAGATTCATATGGTTTCTACATGTCACCAGAGGAAAAAAAAAAACGAATAAAAATACAGTTTAGCAGTGTGTATAGTTCTGTTTTTTTCAGGTTGTTTGTAGCAAATGGGTCCCAGTGAAAGGACATGGACACAAAAAGCAAGAGCTTGACATTTTTGTTCAAGGTACTTAACAAAATGAGCAGTCAGATAGGAAGTATGGGAGATAGACTTCAGTTCATTGCAAAAATTAGCAATTGAAATCCTTTTAAAAGACGTAATTCGTTTGTTTAAAGACTTAGCAAAAAAAAAATCCATGCTTTTCTGGATTTGTGGTTTTTTTCCCCTTTAAATATCAGATATTGACCACAATTAATTACAAGGCATCAACAGATCTGAACAGAGGCTTTTGGAATAATACTGGAGTAGAGGCAATCCTATTCGATGTGTTTGTCTGAATGACCTCAGACTTTTCAGTCACAATTGCCTTTGAGAAGCAAGGGATGTCCCTCTCCCTAAAGAATCTAAAAATCTCACTAGATAAGACTCAAAAGGAGGGTTATAGAAGGGAAGTTTTATTTATCCTATTTTACAGGCAAGAAACTCAGACACTTAAATGACTTGCTCAGAGTCTCACAGGAAGCCTGGGTGGAGCTGGGAATTGAACGCAGATAACCTGAGTCTGAGTGCTTGGCTCAGAAGACCACTTTGAAATGTTTTAGGATGTGGCTTTATTCATCCATTAAGTGGGATCTGAATGATGTGGAAGATACAGGCTGGGGAGCACGCTAGGTACATAATATATCTTCAGTGTACGTGTACGGTATTTTATAGGAGAGTATAAACTCGTTGGTTGCTGTTTCAGGCGTACGTTAATATCACAGTGTCTCAGTACACTGAGCATACACTGGAAAACACTAAAGAAAGGGAGTTTTTAGATTGCTAATGATTTCCTTTTAAGGAACATGTGACTAAGGGCTGAGAGAATTTGCTGCTGAAACTGCTTACTACAAGCCTTTGAAAATTCCCTGTCTAGTTATTCGCATAGGAAATATCTGGTTGCAGGCATACTTGGCTGTGCAGCCTTCCATGAGTACCCCGTATTTATAAAGCCTGTTCATTCAGGCCTTTGAATAGGAGCAGTTGACAGAGAGTCATTTTTGTGAATTCCTTCAAAATATATTGCAAACCTGCCTCTTGACTTTTGGATTTGATGCCTCGTTGTGATTCACGCAAAGTACAAAAGCCATATGCTACAGAGATAGATAAACATAGAGATGAAATATCACCAGTTCATTTAATTTTAAGTATCATTCATTTACCTTTTTTTCACTAGCGATAGTGTTTTTATTGTGTACCTGCCTCTAACTTTTCCAGGTCTTAGGCTGTCAGTTTGGTATCCTTCCTGAAAAGCTATACTTGCTTAAGGCTGTATTCTCAGAGGCTTTTGGAAAGTGGCCTGGAAAAATTGTTTGCATGCCTGTTTGCACTAGCAAAATCCCAAATTGTGTCTGTTAGTGAGTGTGTCCAAGCCTTCAGTTCTTTTCTACATTTTCTACAGTACTTTAGAAATATTTTATTACTACTACTCTTTCAACTGGTAATACTAAACTTGCTGGAATTCTTTTAATTTCAACCTGAGCAAGATAAATTTACATGCTTCAGACTTAACTAGAATGTATCAAAATGTCCGCAAACCAATTTTAATGTGAGGCTGGCATGATTTCTGAGTTTGGATCAGCTAGCTGTTGCTTCACTTTGAGTAATTCAACACAAAAATAAAGAAAAGGTTGTACAAATCCTCGCGAAATGAAATCACCAACTTTCCTAGAGCTCTGCTTTTTAATTACCTTTCTTTTTGCTCATGGAATAGTTGAAAATAAATTTAATGTAAGAAAACTATTATGTGTATTTCAAAAAAATATACATTCAGCTTGCCACAGAGATCTAAAGCAATTATTGGCTTCTAAATATTATTAAAATATCTCGAGCATCTTACTGACATATTTTAAGATCCTGATACTGCTCAGACTGGCCTAGTTTTACTCCACCAACTTTCAGGGCAGAACTTTTGGCAGGAGCAATTTATTCCAACCATTTATTTTCAGGTGAAGCTGAAATCATTTAGACATCTAAGCTCAAAGTACACCTGCATATGAGCTACCAAGTTGTTTAGGTGAAAACATTTGCACCTCCATTAAATTGCACCTAAGACGTGTGGATCCCGAAAGTTTGTTCATTTTTAAGTAATCCTAATAAAATAGTGCGCTTATTAAAATTAGTGAGGAAAGGTAAAAGATGCACACAAATATATAGATATGCAGAATTTAAAATACAGAGTCTAAAGGAGTGAAGTAATGAAGATATTCTGTCCTTTTGCATTTTGTGTTAACAATTTTGAAGGTAACAACAGTTCAGAAATTCACATATAGGCTAGTTGTATCCATATATGTAGGCTACTGAGAGCTCACATTTATGGAAAATCATATGCAAAAAATTGCCAAGATAAATCATAAGAATTTGCATAAATAGTTCACATTTCTTACCACATTTTCTCTGGTTGTCTTCATGCAGAATATTAGGTGCCTTCAGAAACGGTTGTGTTAGAGTACAAAGAACACTGTAGTGGTCTCGGGCGTTTCAGTTTAATTGTTATCTGTATAGCTCAGAGCAAGAGAACCACAAGCATCTAGCATAAATGAAAGAGGGGGAAAAAGATCTCATGAAAAGGAAGGTCTAGTACCAGAAAAGCGACAGAAACACAAGCAGCTAATTGCTGTAGGCTCTATGTGTCTTGGAATGACCTAAGGGGATATCAACAAATCACTTTCCACTGGAGTATAGTAACAGCAATGGCATAATAGTGAAATCACTGGCAAAAACTAAGGGAAAACTTTTAAAGTTTTGGCATTAGCATGTTAGTGAGCAATTCGTTTTCCATTTTAATGGTTATTAATGTGTGTGCTTGCATTTAACATCTGCAAACCCTCCCCTCTTTTCTCCCCCAAAAACACCAGTAGTGTGGTAACTGGATTTTATGTGTCTATCTCCAATTCCCTTATGGACTTATGATCCTGAATAATTGTTTCTAATACTGACACCAAAATGTAAGTTATTTGGCACTAGTATTTATACCTTCTCCTCCACTATCCCAACTGAAGAGATCTGGTGAAAAAAAAGAATTTTGTTTTTAGACACTTAGAAATTAAGTTTCTTTCTTGATCACATGTTCCAGGTTGCTCATTTCTAAAAAGAAAAAAAAATGTCCAGAGTTTAAATAAAGCAATTAGATCATTTTGCAATCACTGGTGAAAGACAGCATGTAAAAGAATTTGGAACTATCCCTAGCAAGGGCCATTCTTTTCTATTTTTGCAGAACTCTCCAAACCCATAAGCTAAACCAATTTTTGAATGTGATGACAGATATGTTTCCCAACAATTCTATTTGGCCAATACTAAATATGTAGTGGTACATTTTACTTTATTCTCATGTTTTGTTTTCTCATGGGCAGTATTGAACCTCAAATATATCATCAACATCTTTACTAGGTAGATTAGTTTAAAAACCAGATTTCTCCATGATTTGACTATAATACTGGTTGAATGCCGTTAGCTGGGTAATGTGCAGTGAACCATATTGCTTTGGGAAAACACTGTTCTTTTCTCCTCCTCCCCTCAGATACCAACACGTTTTGCCGACAGTTGTTGCCATTGTAACTGGAGAGAATTTGAACCTTTTCTGAATCAAACTTCTTTTTTCTTCTAAAATGTGTTCAACTATTTTCAAATGCAGCTGGCGCTAGCAGTTACAGCATGATTTTTGGACTAGTATGGGCAGATTTTGTTGCAGTTGTCAATCTTGAAGAATTTATTCCTAGTGCATCTCCAGCATCATGTCTGAAATTTGTTTGCAGTGAACTCGGGCAACAACATGATTTTATAGTGTGGTTCTGAAACAGTCTTTACACAAAAAACCCCTCTGTGCTTTGCAAGGAAACTGTGACTGACAGAGTTGTAGCACCGTTGTAAGTCTTTCTTTAAAAGCCCTACTTTTTCTTTCTCCCAAAGACATGAACACTTGTGTAGAGCTTCCTCGTTTGTATTAAAAATACTTTTTTTTCCTGAGGAGTCTAAATGGGAGAAAAAAAAAAATCTACATATATTCAGTTATCAGCCATGGTACCACACAGTTTAATCTAACTACAAGACAGTGTTGGTACAGCTCAAAATATTTTATATATTTGAAAAAAAAAAAGAGACTGCATCAAGACTACAGAATATATATCAAGACAGTCCATAGTTAATCAATATTTGTAGGTGAAAATGTTTCACTATTGAAAAACTTATTTTGAAATGATCTTTTATTTTTAAACGATGCCAACCACAGGTACAGCCATATTTGTGGTTTCCCCCAGATACTGAATGATGTTCTGTCGTGGGGTCAAGCGCTCTCATGACATTTAACCAGTGGAAACGAAAGAAAACATTTGTGGTGTGAAACAACAGCACATACTTGACCCTCCAAAGCACGTCCATTTATAAATGGATAAAAGTGACTATTTAAAGTTGTTTTATAAGGAACCACTGTGCCCGCCAAAACCCCCTAATTTACTGTTTCGAAAAGCAAATGATGTGTGGGTACAAGAACATGCATTTTTAAAAAACATCTGTGGTGTTCCTTGTGTTGAATATGATCATAGTGGTAAAACAACAAAGCCGAGTTTTAGAGGGACATTGCTGCCATCCTATTTTTGATTCACCATTATGTGTTAAAATAACCATTAGTTTAAAGTGAACAATCACAGCTTTGCTTTCAATGGTTGCTCAGGTATTTCTTTTAAACCAGTTTATAATTTTACAGTTTGTTTTTTGTGAGAGGTGCAGCCCTAGATGTAGATTAGGGAGCTGGTGGTGAGTCAGTCACATTCCTTTCCTGCTCCTATTTGCTGCGGGGAAGAGATGAATGAATGAGAGAAAGTGTTATTTCACCCTCTTTTCTCATCTCCTCATGTGTATGGAAAGCCACACCAAAAAAAATGGTTCTTCGGGTCAGCCAAGACTCTCCATTCTGCCCCCTGCCTTCTGGTGTGCTCGCAGGAGTTGGTGTAAGGTCCTAATGTGAAAGTGTTACTACAGGAAGGTGTATTCCCACCCATCCTTGTTTCCCTGCTCAGACAAAATGAGGCAATGACACTCCACCCCTTTTGGTTTGATTTTTTTTTTTCTTTCTTATTAATACTCTTTGACTTAAAGCATAATTATGGCTTAAAAATAACTTATAAATATTAGTAAGCATCGAAGTGCACTTGCCTGTATGGAACTCTCCAAAGGTTATGAAATAAGAGGAGTTGATTGGGTCTCACGTAAAACATATCAGCGATAAAATGTGGTTCTGAGGCATGAGAGATTTTCAAAATGTATTTTTAAGCAATCTGGATGTAAACAGATTAGTTGAAGACAACTTCAGTAAAGATAGCTTTCTTGAACCATCTACAAGCATTTTGTTAAAGAAAGCTGAACCATGACTAATTCTGTGAGTGATATGAATTATTAGGTGATGAATTTTAAAAGTAGTGTCCAGATGTAAATAGTGAAAGCATCCAAAATATTACTCAGCAGCTGCAAGAGCTATAGGAAAAGCTGACATGACAAATTTAGTCATTTCTTAATCACTTTCGTTAGGCTGTATTGTCAGTTCCAAGAGGCAAATTTTCATCTTGATTTACGCCTATAATAGAAATGGCTGAAAACTGGAAAGTTCTCAAAGCTGTTTACTTATAAAACACCTTTTAGGTCATTTTGGAAGCTTCCTATGACCTAGCTGTAATGTTCTTTACACATGGAAGTTCAAAAAATACACTTTTAGACAGCTTATATCAACAAAGCAATTTTTTCCACCTAAAAAAGTGACCTTAACATATGCAAGTGGTAAAAACTGGCTTAAATGGCTTCTTCAGAGCTATATCAAAAATGTATTCATTACTTACCTTTGGTTTAAATAAAATTGATTGTTTAAGCAGAAAGCAGAGATTGGTATGAATTCTATTCTGCAGTAGCTTTCAGATAAAAGAAGCAGTGACCCAACTCATTAGCCCTTTGATTTAATATATTGACACTTGGGTACGAATAATTCTGTTTAGTGGCTTTTGCTTCCCAGGGATCAATTTAATTAGTTATAAAATGTGACTTCATGTCAGGAGCCAGAAGAAATGCTGACGTTAAATAAAGTCATACGCAATTTAAACAATAAAGCTATCGATGCCTGGTTAAAAGTTAATGATGCACAAAAAATGGCTTAATAGAGACAACCTCAGCAATGAAAGTGATGGTAGGAAAATTAAGCTAAGTGGATGAATGAGAAATGGTGATGTTGTTGGATTGTTAAAACAAATTCATGGATGGCCTGATGGTTCATTTCATAGTACTGTACGTTTCTGATTTGAACACATGTTTGAGGGTAACCCCGTACTTTCATATTAGGAGTGACATGAGGTGGTCTGAAACCTTTCCTCTTCAGATTCTAGAAAAGGACAGACAATTTACCTGGGCATATTAATCTTCGATGTATCTCCTGGGACTTCTTGGGATGACCCAGTATTAACCATAATAACCTCCTATTATAATATTGCATGTACTAATATTTGCAGAGTTGGTTGAGACCCCAGTCAGGATCAATGTCTTATTATGCTGGGTGCTGTTTATATACTGTCCAAATAAGAAAGGGCAGTTTGTGCCCTGAAGAAGGGTAGAAGCTAAAGCACTGTATCCTTTCAAAACCTGTTTAATGCTGTAGACATAATCTACTTATGTTATCTAAGCAGAGCAAGAAGGCTTAATGAAGAAAATAGCTGCCCATAAAATTGCTGGAGGTACAATTTGTCCTTCGTTTTTCCTTCTGTTGCTCCATATGAACACGCAAATGCACCAAAGCCCTTCAATAATTATGGTTCCATTGTCTTCACATTGCCTAGACTGCTGTGAGCACGGCAAGGTAAAATCCATGCTAGACGTTGTAAATAATAACCTGCAAATCCATAGTCAGACATTGGGCCAAATTAATGAAAAATAATACTTGTCTTTTTATGAGCAGCAGACAAGGATTTTTCAAGTCATGGTGGGTTGTTCCTATTTCAGTAGAACAGTGCTCAGATTTAATAGTGCTTTGATATGATCACCTCATTTAAAGATGTATAAACAGTCAGCTGAGTGTGCTCAATAGGTGTTAGGTCAAAAGAAAATAGAGAGAAATGCGATTCCTTAGCTTAAAAATGCATGTTGATCAAATGATCTCTGATACGGGAAATGTGATTAAAAATCACACAAAAAGCTTTTTCTTTGCTTATGATTTATCACCGTTCAGATGAGACTGGAGTTGGTCCACTGGTGAGGAAAAAACTGATATCAAAATGACCTGATGTTGAGCTAAGCCATGTTGTGTTTTCATTTGTATTAATCCTGTCAGGGGCAGATGGATTCTGATTAGGAAGACCAATCCCAAAAAGGGACACTAGTAAATTAGGCAGCTAGATGATAATTTTCAACAATTGCACTCGATCGGGCTCATCTGTAGACTCCTAGAAAGCTTGAAGCCGAGCAGCAGGCAGCGGTTATTACCTGCTAAAAGCATTAACAGTAGCTACGGTAACTTGCCGAAGGATAGAGGGGATATGCCTCGGAATAAAACCTCTGTGTGTCAGAGGGATTTTCAGACTGTACAAGAGTTATGTTTTTTTTACTAATGTTAGGCAAACTGTTTTGTCTTTGCATTGACTTTACATTGGCCGCAGCCTACACAGAGGGAACTGCTGGAAAAAAGGGGGGCATTAATACTTTTTACTGTGTGCGGGCCAACCAGTAGTTCGAGAGGGGGGCCCATGTTTTCTTAGGGCTCAGATGGCAAAGCTAAGTATTCAGCCTACGGCAGGAAAAAAGTGCCTTTTTTGTTTTCTGGCTGGAGAGTCCAAGCATTCCCAAAGGGACACAATGAATGGCCCATTTTGTCTGACAGTGTTTCGTAGACATAGAATTCTTGTTTTTTCATAATTATTCTTGCCCGTCACTGGGTGTGCACATGACATTTGAGCGTGTTTTAAAGTCTTAACACACTCATGTGCCTGCAATAAAGTTACTCATAACAATCCAGGCTTTCTGCAGACAACAGAGCAGGGTCTGTTGTTTTCACAAGTCACAGCAGCTGGGAGGCAATTGTGAAGACAACAGCTTAATCTAGCTGGAAAATACAGGAAGAAGAGAATATACACTCAATTTCCTTCCATATTATTGCAAACAATGCAGAGGGCTTTTTTTGTTGTGGCTTTTTCTTTTCTTTGCTCTGGGTGGTCTGACTGAAAATGTGAGTGGCATAAAATACACTAGTAAATGTACTTTGAATTTTCAACTTGTTGCGTTTCTGTATTCGTGCTGATGTGCCTAAATCTGTTAAAGCATGAGAATATTAATTTACATGAGCACTTTAAAAATCATACAATAACAGCATTTTGACCTCATCTACGCAATGTTTACACTGGTATTGGTTTACAACATATGCTGCAGTTGCTTCTGAGTTAACACTGGTACAAATTAAACTGGAATCAGGAACTTAGAGAAATTCGATTGCTGAAAACTTCCGTTCTAAACAACATTAGTTAAGGAGAAAATAAAACTAGGCAATCTTAGATGTTTGAGAGTTGTATTTTAGCTTCTGTGTAAAAGGACAAGGGCACTCTGTAATTTGTTTCTTTATTGCATGCTTCTGAATGTGTAGATTAATCATATTTGTAAATGCTTCATTTATTTCAGAAGCACATTTACAAACAAAGCATGCAGTAAATTAACATGCAAACTCAGTTAAAAAGCATCATAAGTAGGCAGTGATCAGATAGTTTTTACCCTTGCTGTATTTTCTGGTGACGTTTGGTGAAACATTACAGAGCAGGGTTTTTTCCCTTGATGCAAGAGATGAGAAGTGAAGAGGATCATGTACAGTTATTATGTCAACACCAGAAAGAGTAAAATGCACATTAATATAAATTTGATTGGAGAGGTGGGGGTAGCTTAGCAGTCACGATTAGACATGGTTTCAGTAAGGGTAGATGTTCCTTTTAAGGAAAAAAATTATTATTTATACAATTGCAGTGAAGGTGCCTTCCTTTCCTGCTCATGGGAATGCTACATAGAGCAGATTTCCAGTAACCATCACAGGCAACTCAGATGGGAAAGATTTTTATTATGCATAGCGCAGAGGTGATAGCAGCGACTGGTAACAGCAAAAGCCAGTCAGACAGGGAATGTGGAAAATGAAAGAGCGATCTGAATGTGGTCCAGACTTCCAGGAGAGAGAAGCGAGAACAGGTTGACGTATGCTGAAAAACCAGTCTGAATGCTGAGATGGCTTAGGTGTGCGCTCTGCTCTTTGTAACAGCGCTGCAAATGGTACAACTCCACGTGCACCAGCCAACTCTGGAGCAGTGGTATCAGGGGTGCAGGTACTGTGGGGAATGCAGTGGGTATTATTACTCTATTCAGCCACAGAATAAAGCAGACAGATAGTAATGATATCATATGGACATCTGGTCAATTGAAAAAAGCATGGATCTGGACTTTAGGGTCTAAACATTAAATCATATAGACTCACTACTGGCAAAACACTAAACAAAATGCCTTCCTCAGTTTTCCTTAAAATAAAATTGCCCGCTTCTCCCCTTCATGTCCCTTAAAAATACAATACCAATCCAAAATAAATGTGCAGATTAATTGGTCTACGCGTCTCAGATGAATCTTGGTCAACCTATTCACCCTCGCATCACGGAAACCTTATATTAGTATCTTAGTTTCTTGTATTTTCTTTTGCTTCAATTTTGGAGTTAGAGCGACTTCCACAATGGAAAAAAAAAACCAACAAACCAAACAACAACCAAAAAATTCTTTTGAAAAAAATTAAATAGAAACTTACATCCTTACACTGTCTTTTTTGAAAAGACATTGAAGACAAGCACATGATAAGAAAGCAAGGAGTTTGGGTATGAGCATAGTTTACTCTGAAGACCTGTGACTGCACTAGGAGGGCTTTAGAAAAACGTGATTTTCATTTGTTTCAGCTTCATGTGTCTGTCTTAAAAAATAGATGTCTGTGGGTATCCTCATGTCCTTGATATGATGCTACTTTTATGTCTTTTCTTGTACTTGTGACAATGACCCTCCTAAAGGCAAGAAAGCCAAATGTACTTCACTGTGTTCTTCTTCCTCATGATGGAAGTTTATTGGCAACTTTTGGGCATTACTTTCTTGGTATCAGTGGCCTAGAAAGGAGAATTTACTGATGGATAGCTATCTTGTATATACAAAAAATACTCTCCAGAAGTGATGAAGTGAGAGTGAATGCTAGGAGTTTTATAAGGAGACTGAAGGTAAGGAGTGGAAAGATTAATTGAAGGAGGAAAAAAAAAGGTTTGATAAATAGAAGAGACAGAAGGAAATCCAACAATAACAGATGTAGTGATAGAGTGATTTCCAAATGACTTCTTTCTATTACTCAAGTCCACCACTATCAGTAGCCCAGCTGGCTTGCCGTCTTCTTCACTCAGCACTGAACCCGTTCAATGTGTCATGCTCGAAGTATGTCTTTACAGAGAGAAGTGGTCTTCCCAGAGCCAGCATTTAAGGTTTTGTGTGTTTAAGAAAGTCATTCAAATGGTGACAATCCAGGAGTGCAACGAGTAAGTTGTTTACCCGGGTGGGTCTAAGAACACTGATGTGCCAAGTGAGGGATTTGGAAAACAAGAGGAAAGCATATTCTACATGGATATACACCTATGTGTTGTGTATCTATAGATGTATATTTAATAATAGTCATTAAAAATACGTGTATGTGTGTATAAATATGTATTCTACATATATACACATTGATCTCTGTATTATATATGTCCAAGTAGCACATGCTTTTCTCTTTATAATATAAAATACGTAAACATATCTATACACTTACATGTTTATATACAGAGATAGTAAGAGACATTCAATTCCACTTCAAGAAAACGTCTACTATGAAAGATTCGACTTGTTAGGATGTGTGACTTTGTAATGGCATGTACTGCACACTGACTTCCATGTGCATGCTTTTAAAGAGTAATCCCCTCTCAGTGAATAAACAAATTTCCATGAAGGCATCTTCAGCGTACCTGAACATTGTCCGCATGGCTACCTAGTGTAGAAGTACTAAGGTGCTCCAAATACATATATGCTGAAATGCCGTGAGGTTTCTTCCTCTGTAGTTGGACCCTGAAACAAAGCTTCAGAACAGAGCACCATGGCCTGCAGGTGAAGAGAGCTGTAAGACTTGGAGTAGAGCTATTGAAGGAAGCTTTGTGTCTTCTCCTCTGATTTTAGAAGTCTATTTGGGTAGACTTTTTTACAGAGTTCCTTTTCTTTTTTTCTTATTACTGACAAGGGTAACTTCCTTTCTGGATCCGACTGTCACTAGTGTGCGCCCATTGCAACTCACAGTTTTGCAAGATGTTATTATGTTAGACTGATATGTTGGACTCCGTACTTCCGAGTCAGCCCTCATCCTTGCTCTTAATTTTTGTTGTTTTCCTTTCTCTACATCTCTTGCATTCCTATTTCAATGTATGTAAAAAGCACCAGGACTAACTAGTTCCTATTTTGAAAAGAAAAAGTAGCACTTCAGCTGTTCCTGCAAATTCTTTCACCCTCTGAGCAGTGATTAATATACAGGTTTAAGAAGAATTTTTAAACAAAACCAGGAAAAAAAGGAAAAGAGCAAATATGCAGGCTAATGGTGTACCCTGAGGTGAGAAAAATGCATTTTTTTAACAAGCCAAGCATAGCAAAAAAGCTATTCTACAGTGAAATTAATAATTACCAAAAAGATTTGCTAGCGTTATTGTTGTATCCTTTATGAGAATATGGGTAACATGTTTAAAAAACATGGGAAGTGTGAATCAAAGCCCAAAGATTCAAACTGGTCTCTAATTTTTAATGTGAATTTTATT
Organism: Apaloderma vittatum; assembly: GCF_000703405.1. Lineage (NCBI taxonomy): Eukaryota > Metazoa > Chordata > Aves > Trogoniformes > Trogonidae > Apaloderma > Apaloderma vittatum. Next base: position 8,740 of record NW_009732117.1, on the reverse strand, counting down.
CGTATGCCTCTGGTGCATAGACTGAAATACAGTCTGTGGATAGCAACTGTCTTCAGAGTGGTGCCACTTAACTTGAAAATTGTATCTGCTCCTCTGATAGTATGGATTTCTAATTTTCTTCACCACTCTGTTTTAACAAAACTTTAAGGTAGGAGAGCGTCTTAGTTCCGCATGTAGTAGGTGCCTGACTAAAACACTTTATTTCAGCTCCCAATATTTTCCAAAGGCAAGGTTTGTTTATTAACTGAACCCCATGCTGAGATCTAGTCAATCTAATACAGGCTGAGTTTGAAGCTGAACATTCAAACGTATGCCCATACATCTTGGGCATATATCTTACATAATGATGTTGGCCCCAGACATCTTTCTGGGTTTGTTTATGTCTGTTATGGATTCCCCTCATTATCCATGCTGTTTGAGGGATTCCCTATGGATTCAGCCAGTTTATTGCATACAGTTTTTTTTTAATTCTATGCCAAACTGACTGTTCTGAGTGGCAGCTCGCATGGTAGCTCTGTACAGCTTCCTCTCAAATCCAGAGATGAATGTTGTGGTTAAGGTTAAATAAAATAATATGGAAACCAACATCCTGCAGAAGGGTAGGTAAGAGAATGCCCCAGGAGAGGCAAGATGGTTATAGGGGAATGTGAATGATAAAACATTAAGATGTTGACTACTCTTTTTGTTTCTTTTCGTTTTAATTATGGTTAACCATTAGAGCAACAATTCTGTGGTTTCCAAGATCTTCCTTATTGAGCATCTCTGGTAGTAACACAGGGAAAACTCATTTATTAAATTTCATCAGAGTGAAGGGATGTTTTAATATGCCAGTTGCTAAGCACATCTGCATGTGCACACACCTCCCAGTAACATTAATTGGAGTCGCATATGCAGATCAGCCAGAGAGCAGAGTCTTAAATACAGAGAGCAGAGATTGGTGTGGGCCCCGCTCTGTCCTCGGGTGTGTGTCTTGCTCCACCAAAGTACGTGGAGTTTCTGAGGCTCACCTCCTGAGAGGCCAGCAGTGCCCTTCTTGTGTTCAGTGTCTAGTACTCATTAATTCTTGTAGGGGAGGTTACTAAGAGTAATACGTGGCTGGAAGAAACTAGAGCTACAAGACAGGTTTCTCTTATAAAGTCTTTGCATTATGAAAAAGGTTGTTTTCAATCTGAAAACTCCAATTTATAAACACTTAATTCATCAGCTCCCTGTGCCTTTCATTTGAAATAAACAGTCAGCAATATTATTTTAAAATAAGGCAGAAGGTGTAGCAAAAATGAAGTAATGTTTTGAGAAATATGTGATTGATGATTAAAAAACAGAGAGAGAAGGGACGGGGGGGGTCAGTCTAGCATTCATTAGTCAGGCAAAACTTCTATTTGAGCGTGCATTAAGTCAGGAAGAGCAGACAGTGTGTCTGGAAAATTATTCTTTCTTCGAGAAGTAACGTCTCAAAAATATTCTCTTGTTTCTTAAATCTGAAGGCATCCTTTGAGCAGTCTAGTTATCTTGTATCTACTGATGCTAGAGAAAAGAAAAGAAACTTTAAAACCTGAAAACATAAACATTATTGAACGACGCACTTAAAGGAGGGAGGGGGAGGATGGAGGAGAGAGAAAAAGAAAAGAAAGAAATCACAGTGGATGTTTTCCAGGAGGGAACATGCTACGCTGTGTAAAGGGGGCTAGTGTAACAAGAAGTCATCTATTCTTGATTTCTTTAGACAGCTAGAGCTTTGTGCCTTGTCTAGTTTCTACGTTTTAAGAGCTTGTTCTGTGTAGCAGAAATAATACAATAAATGGGTTTAACCACATTTGTCTCAGCTAGACAGTCTGCTTTGTCAAAGATTGCTGGTACAACATAAACAAATTATGTGTTTGTAGTGCTTTTCAATGAAAGCCTATCTAACAGAGCGGAGATTGTGTTTCGGCAGCTGTAGATTTAATCTCCTACCTGTCAGTTAAAGCAGGCATTTCCTGAGCAGATAAGGCCTGGCTGCAGAGGGGGGAGCTGCCACAGCTGGACAAAGGGCCATTGTTTTTGCCCTGTTAATTCTATGTAGATTTGCCCGTGCATTTCATCACACCAACGCCGGCACCGGCACCGCACGTCGGGCTTGCAGAGGAGCCGGCCGGCCCCGCGCTGCAGGTTGGGCAGGCAGAGGGAAAGGGAACTGCAGCCCCGCTTTGTGCTGTTGACTCCCACCGACTGTCATGAGCAACTGAAGCAAATGTCCCAGCTTTGAAAGCAGCGTCACTCTAACGTGAGTGCGATCACAGGATTCACGGCAAGGATCTGTTTGCAAGGCGAAAGCATTCTTTAAATAACGCTGGAGTTCTGACAAATCGGGGAAAGCTAGAAAATGGAAAGATTGGCATTCCTTCCTGAATATCAGGATCCTCTGCAAAAAAGGCAGCCCAGCAGTGTGGGTTTATGTCTGAAGGATAGCTGCTGCTGGCATCTGAACACTCAGAGTTGGATAGGAAGTACTTAATGCACATTTTAGATATGAGTTTCCTGGGTTTCTGCCTCATTTTACCTTTTTAATGATTTAGTTTTTTCAAAATGTTTTTGTAGATGAATCATAAATGCTGGAGAAAGTTGAGGAGCCAATATAACTGATTTGAGCCAGACACTGTTGGCATAGGAAGGAAGCAGGCTGTGTGTATGTTGCTGGAAGTTTAGAAAGTCTCTGTTGCATACTCGCAAATCTGCAATATTTACTGTATATCTAGAGGTGACAATCACCTCGGTCATAGTGTGCAAACACACCAGTTTCTTGGAGCCTTTTCTAAGCAGAGACGGTCAGATTGTGTCAAAATCTGAGGCATCCTAGGAGGAGATGGAACAAATTAATCTTTGCATGCAATCAGCATTCTGATTTGACTTTGATCTCTAGGCACAGGAGTTTTCTGCATTAAACTAGTTCTCCATGTAATTGCCTTTGATAACCCTTTGTGTTTCGATCTAGACACGCCATAAACATCATGTGATTTCTGCAAGTTATCTAGGTTACTATTCTGCATTAAATCTCTTTCAAAAATACACAGAAGCAAGAATATTCTCACTAGATGGGAATATTTCCTTTGACCTAGTCGCTTGAGTATTATCCGTTTAGGCTTGAGCAAGAATACCAATACTTAGCTGTAACAGCAAAAGAGTTAATTCCCAGGGGAGTAAATACTTGGAGAAATCAGCTACAGGATTTGGGTGGGATGGGAAAAGCATCTCCTTTTTGCACCTGTGACTCACTCCCACCTTTGTATCCTGCCAGTATACAAGTGTTGGAGGGCTAAATTGTGTAATGCTGGCATGTACCTGCTCAAAGGCTGCTTCATTCTGATTTTTCAACAGAACATGTCCCTCGTGAGCCATAGCTCTGCCCTTTGGGTGGCTCTTAATAAAGGTGTAAAGGTTACAAGCAGCAGATTACAATGGAATAAGTTTCTGTCCACTGTGCATCTCTTTGGATGTCCTCCTGTGTAAGCTTTAGATGTAACACCGCCCTCTGAATGGGTCTTTGAACTTGAATTAAATAGTAATTGTTGAGTTTTCAAAAGCTCTAAGTGCGTGTGTAGCTACGATACGGTACAGTTACAAATCTTGAAATATTGGTGAAAATACAGAAAGATTTAAAACCAAGGTGCTGATCAGGAAGAAATTCTTCCCATAGCAAAGTAAGGCACAACTCCGGTTAGCATCAGTGACTGTGTATATCCATGTACACTCTGTTTGCCTAGTGTAACAGAAAAGCCCCCGCCTGCTCTTTTGTTGTACCTTTTCTGCCTCTGTAGGGCAGAAGGAGTTTTGATCAGAGGCATTGAAAGATGTTTCTGTTTTCTTTCCCACTTCTGTTGGAACTATTCTTTGAAGTGAAAGACAATCTTTCCTTTAGTAATCATCAGTGTTGTGGCGTTAGATGATTTTTTTATAGTGTATATTGCAAGCCCTTCTGTTGAGGGAATTAGTTTCATGTTACTAACTAGCAATGGCGACTATTCAAAAAAAGAACTCTGGAAAGGGTGTGAGGGGAAAACTCTGCTTGAAAGCACCAATATGAAATGCAGATTTTGAAGCATCTCTTGCTCTAAATTTTTCTATCAACGGGAAATTTCAGTGTACTCCAAAAACTCTTGCACATTTTGATATCACCATAAAACCATAAGCTAATAAGGAATTTCTGACATAATTTATATTTAGATTTGAGGTGAAGTAATGGAGCTTCCATATATAAAATATCAACAAGTATCATTAGGCTGCAATATTTTTCTTATTTGGCATGAATAAGACAAGGTGCAAATGAGAAACATACATCTTCACTAGTCTCTGAAAATATCTGAAATAATTGACTTGCTCAGTCTTCTGTGATAGCTTGGTGACCACTAACTGTGACAATTTGCATAATAGTCAACTCTTCACTTCTGTAGAGATAACTGTTTGTATCTGATTAAAATTAGGACTGTTTTAGTTCTCTTGACTTTTCCAGAAGTTGCAGAAATAGAGATTTGCTGTTATGCTTTAACCAAACAAATGCACACATGGGGATAACAATATGCTGAGTTTATGCAGATTTTACAACACAAATCTGAATAAAATACCCACTAATAGACCCTTAAGGAGTAATAAACACACATGAATTTTCCTTAGTTGCACTTTAAAGTGATTTTAACATACTACTAGACCTTAACAATAATATTTAATTGACAAGATTATGCATTTGTATGGATTGAAAAGGTGGTAGATCTCTAATTCCAAATGAACTATAAATTCACTTTTGCATAACATGTTTTATTTATTTCTCTATAGCAGAGATGTTCTCCATCCCTCCTAGTGAGAGTTTCTTAAAATACAGACAATTTAAATAGATTTAATTACCATTTATCATACTCGTAACTTCATGAGATCATCTTTAGTTGAATTCTGTATTTCCCAGGTAGTCAAGGAGCTAGATAAAAACAGGGCAATACAATGAGAAGCTAACTGAAATTAAGTGAGACCTAGTGTTTCTTCAGTTTCCAGTGTGGTTGGCAGTGTTTTTCTGTTGCTTCCTTCTTTATTTCTCTAGTAGATAGAATTTTAGTTCACTTAAAGTTTAAAAGTAGCGAAGAAGAAATAAGGACGCTCTGTTTCACTCTATGATCATGGCTGCAATTTTCACATTAATATTGTGGCCACTGCAGTAGACCTAAATCTCCAAATCATGCCGAAGCATTGGACAAATGAAAAAAACGATAGGGGAGAAGAAGGAAAATAGCAGTTACAATCCATTTACAAATTCAGTAGTGGGCTACATATTTTTCATAGTCTTTCCCGTATGAAATGTTCTCACTTTGCAAATCTATGGTATCTTTTTTACAGTTTATTTGCCAACACTTCCCCTGGGATCTCATTGGCAGACATTTTCTTTGTGGCTCATGTACTTTCACTGAGAGGAAATATTTTTCAATTAGACTGTAGATAATTAGATGGCAGATAAATTAGAACATAATATACCTCCTTATCTAGATATAGCTCCAGTGATTCTGTACTGCTAACAGGAGCAGAAAGTAGTCTCTGAATAATTTTCCATGTGGGAGCTAGGGCAACCTGATTTTCAGCGTCCTAGCAACGATGCAGTGCCTGCATGATCACTTTGGGTCGGTTGGAGCTCACCTTTTCTCCTCATGCAGAGTCCCATTTCCTTCTCTGGGTTTATTTGTGCCAGGGAAGATTTATCCCTTAAGCATTTCGGTCACTCTCATGTATTATCTTTACATTAGAGAGTGTTGATGGTGCATTAAGTCAAAGCCTCAAGACCTCATCTGTTACATTCCTGAGCTCACAACAAAAGGCTCGGCCACCACTTACACACGAAGTAGCCAGATCCTTTGTACTGAACTGGTCAGTTAACACAGCCTTAAAGTCGCTTTGCTTCATCAGAACAGCACAACCAAAAACAGCCAGACCATTCAATTGTAGCCAAAGAAACATTGTCTTCCCGCCCCCCCAATTCTCCTGCAGTTTTTAGATAAGTCATCTGGAGGACCGGAAAAGGACTCAGTCGTGGTATGGGTTCATTATAATATTGGCAGAATTGGGGAGGAGATTTGGGCCCAAACCTGCAAAAGCTTAGCACAAAGCTGCTTTTAAGCATTTAAGTGATTCCGTTGACTTTCATATATGTAAGTTTTCCTAGAAGAAGTCCCCAATTCTTTATGCAACATGGTATTTGGTTTCTTGCAAAGTCACCACAAAGACCTAGTCAAAATAAAACTCTAACAAAACTGCTTATATTTCTTCTCCTACAAAGATGCATAAAACATAATATTAGTTGTTGAAGTAAATGAAATTCTAACAGTGGCATAAAAATAATAGTGCCATGTATTGTATACAGACTGTTTACAATGCAGATGAGTTAAGTATGTATAATATGCAGGGTATTTAAAAATATCGGGGGCACAAACGCTGTTTTCAGTGCCATTAAGATTTGTAAAATGGATGGACTAAAACGCAACCTGTTGAGGATCAGTTAGAGCCATTATGTTCTAAACTGAGCATTCTGAAAAGGCACACTCTTGCTTGATACACTGCCTTTACCAGGGAAACTCTTCTATTACACTGTAGTTTCTAAATGAGAGTAGAAAATTTAAAACACATTTTTCTATGGAAATTAAAAGCTTAATGCCCGCATAGACAGGTTAAAATTGTCTGGCTGTATCAACTATTCAAGAAGTTAAAAAAATCTTGAGTAGAAATTCAAGCTTAAACTAGGAAAATTTTAAACCTGTCTATGAGTGAATTATGTTTTCACAGAGGCTGCAACATCCCAAGGACAAAAGATACTATATATCCTATACTAGAGAAAAAGTAAGTCAGTGTGCTAAATTCAAAGACAGATTTCTCAGCTAACATGTTGGAGTAGTCTGTTAGATTCAGTACAAATTTGAAGATCTCTGCAAGTTAAGAACAGGCTCTGAAGATTTTATTGGTGGAAGAAGTGGGATTCAGTGGTTTTAAATACTGATGTTGGATTATTCTAAGCAATTGGAACATATTTAGCCTATCACACTGTTTTTAGTGCTGGTTGTAATAAAAAAAAAAGCTTTAAGGAAAGGATAAAATATTACAAAGATTGTGCTTGCTATCTCTCAAAAAGATATCACTTAATTCGCCCCTTTACTGAAGTAAACTGTAACAGAGAGGCAACGTGTCAAGTTTGATCTTGAATTGTGAGGAATTCAGCCGCCATTGTTGGGTGGGATTTAATTCTGCTCTTGAAACCTCTGATCTTCACAGCTAAGCAAAAATGTGTAAGCTGGCTTTTTGCTTGCACTGCTGCCATCCTTTTCTGTGAACAACTTTGCTTCTCTAGCTGCAATGTTAGTTGTTGTAGAGGCAGCTTCATTTTTTTAAACAGAACCTTTGCACTTCTTTAGTCTCACTAGACGTGCTGTGTTCCTTGTTTAAGAGAGGCAGATAATTTTCATTCAAGGCATTTTTTTTTTTGGATGACATATTGCTTTGGCTTCCATTTTCCATGCATAACGCTAACCATCAATGACTTTTCAACAAGGAGGATTGTCCAGCCGGCTTCTGAGAGTAGCGTTTGCATGACTGGGACACAGCACTGCAGATTTGCTCAGCTTATCAAACAGGCCACCAGCTTTTATTATTTCAGGGAGAATCAAATTGGAAGTTGCTTCTTGAACTAATCAGGGCTGATTTGCTCTAAAGTTGCTTCCTGACTTAGATCTCAGGCGAGGAAGTGCTGTAATCAGTTCCCAAGGGCTGTCAGAGTTGTGATGGGATATTAAAGGAATGGTGCACTACCTTTTAAGAGTTTCCTAATCTTGGTGGCTTCTCATGTTTAACACAGTTAAATCTGAGCTTGTCTTATTGAAAAAAAGATTAATTTTATGAGGTAGCTCCATATAAGAGATGATTTTACTCAAGGTTTCGGAACTGGATTTTGGAGGGCATGTACTCAGGTTTCCTCCAGGGTTTGTTCAGTTCAAAATATAGACTGGCAGAATTGTTGAAAACCAAACATTTATCACCCGTCACAAAAATAAATAAATAAATAAATAATCTTCATGAAAGAGAAAATGAGTCCCCCTGAGTGTCACTGTTTGCATATTAACCCATAGTACGGGCTCTGCCAAGCCACTCTGACTGACTGCTGCAGATGCTCTTTCTCAAGTATTCTGAGTGAGATCTTTAGTGCAAGTCTTCAGGGACAAACAATAGCACCTGTTCCTCACAAGATAGCAGCCCAGTTAGTCCATTCATGTATCTTTAATGAAGCTCTGGGGCAGATGGCAAAAAATGGCATCATCAACAGCTTAGCACCGAGGAGACAAAAGGGGAAAGTGCCGATCCAACAATGCGCTATTTTTACGAACAGGAAGAGACAGAGCTGGAGTGTTTCTTGGGCATCTGCTACAGTCTTGGTTTTCAGAAAGACCTGAGGAACATCCCAGCAATTAAAATTTCCGGGCATGTAGCCGATTTTATGAAGTACAGCAATCAATCCCTCCTCCCAATTTTTCCCCCCCTCAGTTAAATTAAAATAGTAATAAAACCCTCAGGAAAAAAAAATATGTCAAAAAGTGTCTACTGTTTTATTTTACTTTCATTATACATCTTTAATAATTCAGTGAGAAGTGATAGTTATACATTTTCTTCTATTTAACGCTTATTTGTCCTTTTCAGTTGAACAGTGCTGAAAATTGACATGTATAATAATATAATATATATTATA
>NW_009732116.1:0-13054 GCF_000703405.1 Apaloderma vittatum | reverse complement strand
AGCAGCTTTGGTGAGCTCCTGGCCTCCAGTCGGGGCCAAACCACCACACATCTCAGCCCGAGAAGTGAAGGTTCACCAGCACAGTGCTGACTGCCCACCATTGTCAGCCAGCAGACAGAGGCTTCTCATGCAACGCTCTGAAGGATGCATCCTATTTAAGTGCAGCCACCGGTCTGATTCTTCCTGTGAGGGTCAGCTCTCACCTGACTTGGATGGACCCTTCCTGCATCTCTCAGCCTTGAGGCTGCTGTGAAGTCTGGCCAGACACCCAAGGTTGTCTTTAAGATGTGGCGGGCTGGAAGCCAGATGGGTATCTCCTGCCACACCATCCGATGCATGGCTGAGAGCAGAAAAGAGGAGCACATTCGCATTCTGGGCAAGAAGTGTTCAAAACAAGGGACAGAGCTGTGTGGCACCGTGCTGACAGATTCCCATCAGGTTCTTAAAGAAACTGGATAATTGTTTTGTACCACACTGATGTCATACAAGAGAAGAGACTGCCAGCTACATACTCTCTTCCTCACATCTGCCTTCCCCTAGTGACAGGGAATTTAGGGTGGTGAGAAAGGCCTGTGTGTAAGAGTAACAGCCTGAGACAGAGGCCCTGCCAGTGACTGTCCAGGTAATTGAGAAGCTTAGCAGAGGCTTGCCCAGAAGCAAAATTATTTGTTGCCCCACTTGAGAAAGTACTGTCTGAGTGACGAAAGCCTCTTCCAGATAGAACACTAAGCTTGATTTCCAATGACTAACATTTTTCCTCACATTTTCAAGTTCATCTTCAGGCAGTGACCCAATATACAACAACACATAAGCTATGTGTGTATATATTTTTCAGTTGTTTGAAGACCATTAAAAGTTAACAGGACATATCTCAACATAACAAAATTGTCAATAACTGCCATATTCTACTTTACAATTTTCAGACAGTGATGTTTAACTGCATTACCATCAAAATGTGCTCCAGATGTGCTAGAAGAACAAACACTTCTCAACCTGAATAAACCCTGCCTCTCCATCCTAGAGAAAGTTTATTTAAAGTATTTTGTCTCAATGCCTCTGAAGAAAAGGACATTAGATAGGTTTTACAAAATAATACAAACTCATACAGCTGGGATAGCTCTGTATGTTTTTATTCTGTCACAGTCCATGCATCCACCTGGGCACTTATTACATCGTAAGTGCTATAATAAGCATGTCAGTGCATGCATCTATTTAATTTTGGCAAGTCCCTGATTGCAGACTTTTGTACAGAGACAGTTCCTGATGCTTAAGAATTGCAGCTAGGAATTGTGATAGACAGTAAATCTAACTGATTATGAATTAGGAAAAATGGCTGTAATGAAGATTTGCATTTTTAAAGGCATGCAATTAACACTAGTATTAACTTTTTCCTCCAGCTAAAAAGTCAAGCCGAACTACCTTTTGCTGAACTTGTGTTGGGTTTTGTATTTCTTTTGCTTTACTGACAAGTATAAAGCATGCTGGTCAGCTGCTGCCCAGGTATTTTGAATATTGCTAATAGAAATCATTAACCATGAGACGGAAGTAGCAGAACAAATCAGTACATGTGCCAGAAACCAATGGATAAAACAAAATACATGACTTATTTCAGGGACTGATCTGAGAAACTAGAAAACTTAGGCTTTACTCTGGTTTGTAAGGCAAAATTATACAGTGCATAAGGCAAGAAGAACTTTCCTTCCACAGTGCCTTTGTTTTGATTGTATTTTGTACATGTGTTTAGCTAATGCACACAGCAGCAAACATAAAAATGGCTTAGGTGTCCTTTGTGTTCCCCCAGCCTTTAGATGTAGAAATTCAGGGAGTTGCACTACACCCCTATGAAGACATGACACCCACTCCAGTAATAACAATTATTTTAACACCACCAAACACAAAACATAACAATATTATGGTAGACCAAATACTAATGCTTATGGATTTCAACAGTTTTAAAACCATCTATCCATCAAGAAGGCTGAGTTCTTAATTCTCGTAATGCTGTTTACTTATTATTTCTATAATTTTTTCTTTTGCAGATGTTGTTTCTTTAGCTGAAATCTCCTTCAGCTTGTTTACCAAGCTCTGTAATTGCCAGTAGTAAGTGAAGAATGATTTACTTGAGCTTTATCTGGACAAGATCCTGAGGTTTCTATTTAAAGTTTATTTAGTTATTCATCAGACAAAATTTCCATGAGCTTTCAATGATCTTTGCCTTTTGAAAGCCACAAGTATAAGCCACGTTATAAGATGCTGAGTGATCTATGTGAAGACTTCACCAAACTGTATCCAGAGTTAAAAAGCAAGGCTAAGCATGAACCTTTTAGATGCCATTATGGGATGGCAGATCAAGACCTTCCTAGTTTTGTTTATGATGCAGAGTCCTGGAAGCATGAAAATTTTGGCTCTCAGAGTTAAAGTCCTTTACTAGTCCATGAGCAAAAGGAAATACTCATTAATCTTCATTAATCATTACAGGCTGAAAAAGAAATACTTAGATACAGAAACCGTGTGTATTGGTGTGGTCCATTTAAGCCAAAGATAAAAATAACTAAGCTAGTTCTGCAAGCTTTCCTCATCCTGCATTCATTCTATCCTGAATCTAGGAGGATTTCTAAAGCAGGATTAAATTAGACTACCACAGTCTGCAGCATTAGGATGACAGTTTCTCCATGCCACTCTAAAAATGCCCACAGAGCCAGCATCTGATGCTGAGCGCAAAGACAGTGCCTCTAAAATTCATGGTGTTATATCAGAAAACTGTTTTGACAGCTCCTAAATTGAAGGATGCCACACAGCAATCTTCTACGTCTGGATGAACTTGCCATTTTAAAGTAAAACTTTAAAAAGTAGTTATTTATTTGAATTACACCTATGGTTTCAATGGGAAAAGAACTGTATTCATTGTTTTAGTGTACTAGTACGCTGCCTTCCCATGTACCTTGTATGTAAATGAAATATTGCCATTAGTTTTCACAGCTGGCTTATAAGAAGAGATATACTACAATTTAAATTAATCCCTGAGGGAAGAGTTATAAGAGATTGTTGTTAATGTTGTTGTGACATCACTTTCTAGAATTCCTTGGTTTTTTCCTACAGAAATATACAGTTTTAACATTAAAATGCATGCATGTGGTTAAAAGAGTGACAAATAAAAAAATGATTCATTGAGTCCATGAGAATTCAGAAATATGCCAGGATGTTTTTCTCCTGCATCCTAATAACAGGGTAAAAATCTAGCAAGGAGTAGCTCCCAACCAAAACTCTAGAAGGAGGAGCTAAAACCAAACAAGGTAAAGGCAGAAAGTAAGATTAAATCTCATATTAAATAACTTCTAACAGTTACAGAAAAATAAACTGAAACTAAGACAACGCTTCCGAGGAAAATCACACAACTGAAACAATCTGTATCTTCTTTTTTAATACTGTTTCTTGTGTGTGTTCTTCTTTGTTCTAAATATTTGGAACCATTTATTGCATTCAAACATGCCTTATCTTTTGATTATAGACACAACTCCGCTTTGCTCAGGTGAATCAGTGGGAGTCAAAGCTTTAAATCTCCAGAAGATGCAAAGTTGTTAAAAAATTTAGAGCCCCTCTCATCTTCTGCCAGCAGAGGATCTAGCCCCTGGGTACTTAAATACAGAAGGAAAACCAAAAAAAAATGCTGTCAGGAGAAGTCTTTATTTGCTGCTACTTTGCCAGTCCAAACTAAACTGCAGCTTTTTTTTTTTTTTTAAATGTGCATAAAATATGCCATGTGGACATCAAAACTATTCTTTGTGTGCAAGAGAAATTCTGCCCAACCTCACAGGTACATGGAAAATAAAGGATAAAGAAATGGACAAAAGAAGGTCCATTTGCACACTGCTTTTCCCCAAGAATTCTTCATTTCAGCTTGCAGAGACATTAGGGGGCAGGCCAAGAAAGAAAAATAAAAGCAGCAGAACAATGGATCTGCAGACAAACTACCGCTTGCTCACACCACTGGTACTGAGGTTGAAGTTAAGGTAACAACTCAACCATCCCAGACAAGCAACAACTAGAAAGAAGAAAACTATTCAGTAGGGCTACTCTGTATTCCAGCTTTAGACAACATCTTCTCTATGATAACAAAGTTCAGAGTTATTTCAGACTCTTCATTTCTGTCTTCCTTCATGAATAGGAGAATCTGTACAGGCTACAAAGGGGGTGGATATTTAAAGCCTCAAACCCACAGCCAAATAGATGAAATAAGCACAACTACTTTACTTTAGACCTAACAAGTGAGTCAGCAGTCAGATTCTATTTCCCCTGCTGAAGTCAGAAAACAAATTAAGCTGACAGCATGCCTCTAATGGTGATGACATCACTGAAAGTGGAGTTATTTTCAGTCTCCACAGCACTGGTAAAGGAGAAATATAAAAGAGAGAAAGGGAAACTTAACTTTTTCTCATGCCTACTCCTAGTATACTTGCTTTGCACCCACTCCCTCAAATTAGGTATTATTCTGCAATTGCCATTCTGTGCTTAAAAGTATATACACATTTTTCAAAGGCTTGTAACTGAATAAAATTTTATTTCCTGCTTTCTTTAAGAGGCACCAATAGCTAAGGTTTACAGCAATTTTAGTTTTGTATTAAGTGGGAACAAGTCTTTCAAATACTTTAGAATTGCACTGAAATAAAACAGGGAAGAGTTTAAACTGTTTGCCAGAATGTTAAAACGTGACTTTGTATGGAGTCTGTAAGTCTCTAGATGCCCAATCTGTGAACCCCAGAGGACAGTATAGAATGTGGCTCTATGTCTGCAAAAATATCTCACTGTCAAATGCACTCCTTATTTTTAAAGTGGAGGTGGAAAAGTTCCTGCTTCTTGACAGTACAAAAGCTGTACTTTGAAGAGTTTCCTAACTTGGAAGAAATACACTCTCTGGGACAGCAGCTGAGAGACACTATTAAGATGGATACCAGAAGACTCGAGGGGATTTGGGGAAGAGCAGAGCTCTCTACATGAGAAGCCTGAAGCACAAAGTGACATAAAAAATGCATGAGGCTGAGAAGCAGTAGGAAAGAAGACGTGGAAAGATACAGAACTATGAACAAGGTAAATGATAAAATAAGAGAAGTGAAATAAGCTGGGTCTGAGTTCTGCTGAGCCACGAAGATGAACCTGAGTAAGAAGCAGAAAGAAGTGCAGAAATATCAAGAGAGACGGGACCAGTTTGGCTTTGGCAGTGAGCGACAAGACATGAGGTGATGAGAATGTTGCAGCAACGGGACTGCAACTCCTGGCAGTGGCAACAGACAGGAAGCACTGGATTGCAAACAGGCAGCTCCTAGAGGTACACGATCTAATGAAAAGCTGATGACTTGACAAAAATTAGAGAGGTTGCTTGTATGGCAAGTGAGAAGTTATTAAGAGAAAGGGTTGAGGTGTGAAAAGGAGAAGCAAAGTTGTGGATGCGCTGCATGCAACGGGGAGACAGATAAAAATAAAGATGACTGGGCAGGAGAGAGGAGATGTGTTAAGTGAAGAAATGGATGTACAGAAGGTGGGTGAGCATCTCAGATCCACTGGATGTATTGCAGGGAGAGCAGATAACCTCCTTCTTCTGCCAGCTTGGACCTATGTGAGGATAAAGAATACCTTGAAAGAAACACAAGTAAGAAGCTAAGAGAACCAGGTCTGTCTTCAGAAGATAAAATGGAGAAGAAGAAATGCACAGAGGATTAAGAGGACTGAGAAAAATCAGTCAGAGCTGTCTGGAAGAAAATTAGTGACAGATTTCCTGCTTGTCTCCAAGGAAAAATAAACCCAGTGTGGAATGTAACCCTTAAAACAAGAGCATTGGTGTGTCAGTAACATAAAAAGGGTTTCTGTGGACTAAAGTGGACAAACTTTGTCACATAGATGAGTGGTGCTTTAAGGAACTCATCAATGAGCTCTTTGTCCTGAAAAACTATTAAACAAACAAACAAATCTGGAGCAATTAAATTAATAATTAAAGAATCCTTGCAATAGACCGATTCAGTGCTCTCTGGAGATGGCCATCTTAGGCAATTTACACCCTCTCTTAACCAATGTCATTAGTAGTGGTTCTAGAAAGCACAAAGGAATGAGACTGAAATACTGCAGGAACACTGTCAACACTGATCAAAGCCCTCATCGTAGCTTTTGTTCAACTAGGGCAAGCGGCTCGTTTGTGTGCAGAAGAGGAGCATTCATTTTGGGGAAGCAGGAAAAATAACGTCATTCCATCATGAAAACTGTGATTTTTTTTAAAATAGCTTCTTTGAAGTCAGACAAAGTTTCAGTTTTGTGGAAAGTTTTCCAGGAGAAGAGGAATATAATCCTGACAACTCGTTTAATCCTTTTTACAGTCTGTGGTGATGTAATACCAAAGACTATTAACTTGTAGGCCCACTCATAAGCTGAAAATTTGCTTCTTATTGCAAACATTTGGTTGAAGCCACTGGAAACTTTATCTGGTTGTAATAGATCTAATGAGACACTGAATGGTTGGTTGTTTCACTAATTTTTTATCAAGTGACTCTAAAAAAGAAAATACTGGCAGATTTCTCCAATTGCTTATAGCATCTCTATAGCTTATCACTGTTAACACATCAGCCTTTCCAATTTCCTGTGATTTACTAAACATTGACATAAAAATTCTTTCATAGGATTAATTGGCTATTAATTTCCAAGACACAACTGCTCCTTATATGCTCTTTAGAATCGTTTTGCTCTTTTTCCTCTCCCATGTGTAAAGAGGAATTCTCAGCCTCCCCTTCCCATTTCCTACACCTTGTGTTACTTGTCTTTTCACTTACTAAAGAAGGACAAACAAGCCAAAATTCTTCCACAGCCTATCCTCCTCCATTTACCGTATCTTGCCCAATCTAGCAGTAGGTCAAATCCGTACCACTTCGTAGCTTAAGCACATCATAGTCCAGAACTTTTTACAGCTGAGACAGCACAGACTTGACCATTTCTGACTCACCTGTCACACACATACCTTTTTGTAACATTAAATCTCCAAATAGGAGACCATGTCTTAACACAGCCTTCAGCTGCTCTAAAGTACTGGATAAATGTTGCTGCCTCCTCATCTCGTTACATCTTTTGGCAAGGTTGTGACTCTGGAGCAAGGCCCTGAAGGATGATTTTGCTCCACCAAACAGGGGACAAAGTGGGTCAACGCAGCAGTGACTGAATGCTGTACCCATGAGGGGGACAGGGTCGCTTCAGCTAACACATTTCTCTTTAGTCCTTCCAGATAATGGGCTGGCTTCCATTACGTTCGTGTCTCCCTTCAGTAAGCACTGGCTTTGGGTGATGGAAATGAGCACTCACTGTGGCACTGTGTCATCGCATGGTCCTGGAATGATTGCTGGAGATCTAAAACACCCACATGCAGAGCAGGCACCTTTTCATCAGTAAATCACCCACAGGACACAAGGAAGGGAGCCAGTATGCTTTGGAGTTTGCCAAGCCCCAGCTCATACTGAGTGGTGAAGAAATGCTTCAGGGCAAGTCAACTATTAGTGAAGGTCCTTTTTCACAGAAGTTATATATCAACAATACATGGGAGTCTGAATCCATCGCGTACCTGAATTATGAGGGGCCAGGACTCATGGCAGGAATTCCCCAGTCGCACTGGAACAGCAGGCATCATACAGAGAGATGCGGAAGGTACTACATACATACAGCCTGTTGTACAACATGCCCTTGTAATTTACATTTCATGATGCAACAAGTATTATAAATCACTGTAGAACGTTTATGGACATGGTCACAAACCTGGGGCCCTCTCTGAACGGCACTGCTTGCTT
Source organism: Apaloderma vittatum (assembly GCF_000703405.1). NCBI lineage: Eukaryota > Metazoa > Chordata > Aves > Trogoniformes > Trogonidae > Apaloderma > Apaloderma vittatum. Next base: position 5,240 of record NW_009732116.1, on the reverse strand, counting down.
CTCTACAGGGGAAAAGGGAAGGCACAAATATGAGATGCTGGTGGAAGAGGGAGTGAACTATCTCGAGAGAACACATGCATCTTTCAAAGCAGCAGAAGTAGCAAACTGTATTTTTAGGTCTCATCACTTCAACAGCAGGTATTTCAGAACGGATCAGGGGACTGCTGGGAATGAGGATCAGGTGTTGTCAAGCAGGATAAAGGACAGCTGTTAGCTCAGTCAGGAGAATCCTGCTAAGTATAATTAAGGGTCAGGAAAGAGAAAGTGAAGCTTTCTAGATTTAAGAGGGATTCTTGGCTAAGAGACACTGAATATCTATAAAAGGAAGTAAAGATTGTTAGAGTAGATAATTTGGCAGGTAGCTTTTGAAGAGGGAGGGCATTAAAACTACTTAATTGGGAGAGCATAAAATCAGGAAATTGGGGTGGTAAGCTTAGATCCTAAAAAAGCTAAATAAACTGGGGGTTCCTTGTCAGTGGACTCTTTAAAACAGACCTAACTTGCTAACGATAATAGAAAGCTATCTGATCCTTAAGCTCTTAGGTCTGTGGGAGGAAACAGGGTGTATGTAATACTGTGGCCTCCTCTAGGCCTGGCGTGTTTTATAGCTGTGATTTATAAAGCTGACAAGTTTGTCATTGCTATCCTATCTTTTATAATATAGTATCATATTTTACCTCTTTGTATTTTTTTTTCATTTTTTTGTGAACAACTAGCTTATGTCATATTTAACCTAGAAGAACCCTGACCCTTGGAGACTGATCCTTACTGATACTCTGCTGTTTCATTTTTGTCTCAGAATGCCACAATCTGAAATTCCGATCTGCTTCTCAGTGTTCCACCATAACAGGGTGACAAGTTGTATTCAGTATTTGAGAGCAGGATTTCGAAGCTCAGTAAAAGGCTTCTCTTACTCTGTGGTGAACAGGATAAGCTTTGTCATTCAGAAGATAAATCCAAGCTATCTGTATGTACAGAAACACTAAAATGAGAACATATGTTGGAGATAGGTACGCTGTAATGAGACCATATTTTATTGAATTCCAGATTTCCACTCAGGATGTAGAAACCACAGGCACAGTATTTCCTGCTAGTATAGTGACCACAGATAAAACTCAGAGCAGTAATACCATCAGGCCGGATCCATTATGCTTTACCCTTTCAGTGCAATTTTATGTAAATACATATACATCCAGAAAAGCCAGAATCTTAAACAGTGAGTCAGGCACCCTATCTCTAATATATGTAGGATTTAGAAGTATTCTTATTGTCATTATTGCAACTTCTACTACACTTGCAGGATCAGAACTTCAAAGAAGAGCCTGCCAGAGGAAACGGTAGGAAATGTTTGCATTTCTGTAGGATTCCATCATCCAGGGACCTGTAATGGTGAAAGCACCCTTCAGCAGCTGTTGTCTGAAAGGTCAGGTTAAGTCTTGATACGCAATAGACAGCATTTCAGTTCTTACCTTTGTAATTATTGATTATAGCTCTCTTTAGCCCTGGTTTGTATAGCCAACCCTTCTGGTGTCCCTGCTGTGACAACTTAACCAGCTGGAAACATCTTGCAGCACGTTGTCTCTCTCCTCCTGGTCTTTGTCAGCTTTCCAAACACCAATAAAAACCATCCTTTCGATATCCCAGTAAGGTTAAGGAGATGTTCTTCATATTTGCAATTAAAGCACAGAGCAACCAGTTCTAATTAGCACTAAGGCTGCCTTAAGTCTGTTCTGACAGGATGTATTTACACTTCTCCAATCAAGGCCTCTTCACACTTTTGAAAACATCATTAAGAAAAAATAAGTCTCCTTAGTTGAATCTCATCTGTATTTAGTCACTTACTAAATTACACAATTGTACTTTGTGAACTGCTAGGAATTGAATCCAGGTCTCTCAAAAGTAAGAGATTCTCTGCATCTACTAGGTATACAAATAAATTGTATGGATTTTCTTAATTCCTTGGAGTTTTTTCCCATGTAAATTTAGACAGTAACTTCTGTATATTTTCTTCTGCATTAAATTAAAATTATATACCTCAGTACTATGGTTATAATACTTGACACTTAATTTCACACTTTTAGAATACATTTACTTTTTCATATTTCATTCATTTTAATCCAGAAGATACTACATTATAATTCACACCTAATACACTACTTCCAGATGAGTGTTGGATTTGGGGGTTTGTTGCCAAACCTTTTATTTATATTTTTAAAATACAAGTTCAAGTTGCCAAATGTTATTTGGATAATAATGTTAGCAAACTAATCCTGGTTTATATTTATAAACTTATTTTTTGGACTATGGTGATTTACTAACTCTGCCATGAATTCTACCTTAATTGCAAGGAGTACGTAGACACTACTTCAAAGCTAGGCAAAGCATTAGGTACCACCAACCATAAGCAAGCTTCCCCAATTTCTGCTACTCGCACATCAGGACACCTTCCATGGCGAAAGACAGGTAAGCGCTATTAAGCTCAAGTCTCACTTTCAATAGGGTGGCATTTTAATGAGATTCGTTAGAAGCAAGACCAAAAAATTGTCCAGCTTGTGAAGCCCACCTAACTCGTATGACAACAGGTTAACAGGATTTTTACAGAACATTTCAGTGCCACACGCTACCCTTTTCCTAATGAACGTGATCACATTTTCCAGTGCAAGGCATGTAAAACATCCTGTGTGTGGATGCAGGATGACTGCAATCACTTATGCAAAGGTGAGATCAATCCCCACAACCGAGTCTGGTGACAGACAGTTATTAGTGGTGACTACAGTCGAGTAGTGATGGCTGTGCCTAGAGGGAAGAAGATAAAAGGAAAGGTCTGCTGCCACAGGTGAAAGCACGATCTTGCTTTGGCCTGAGACAAAAGGAATGAAAAACAGGAGCTGCTGTCTTGAGGCAAAATCTCTTCATCTTTCCTCTAAGTGAGAAGACGACCCAGCTCGGAGTTTAGCATCTCCCAGAGATTAACTGATACGTTTCTCTTCCCCATAGAGACAATTTCCAGATGATTTTCTTGCCCTGAAGTCTGTTCTTGTGTAGTAGCTTCTATTAAAATCCTGACACAGCTTTCTTCTTTATAAAATTTAATGTGTGGTGTGATAATACTCAACCCCCTGAACAATGAAATGGCATACTTCTGCCTACCCTCCATACTTTGATGCCTAATAAAAAGGCAGGTTTCTATTGTATGCAGCCCTCTCGTATGCTAGTGCACAGGTTCTTTGCCCTTGTTTTTTCTGGATTCGTAGGACACATACAGGGAAGGGCAAAAGATGACTAACATACAAAATTCTGAGATGCTAACTGAAATGTGCCACCCACTTTGCTTCTAAAAAGAGTTTTTAATTCAAACAAGTAATTTGGAATAAGTTCCTATTGCAGGAAAGGACTAGACAACTATAAAAAGAGAAGATCATGGAATTTTTTTAGAGGAAGGAAGTCTTATCGTATAAACAGGGATTGCTTGAACTATGTTCAATGCAAACCTAGGTTTAGGGTTTTTTTCCAGTTGTGGCTGCCACCTTTTCAGTTGCTCAGGTTCTTCTCCCTAATGGCATGTCTCAGATGTACGTATCTGACTGTGTAGTTGATGCAAGTACAAATACATGAGCTTTGATAACGTAAAGCAAATTATCCCTGTGAGGGAATAGAAACTGATGATTCCAGAGGGATGGAAGGAAACTTTTTTTTTCACCATGGATTTTTACACAAACTCAAGGATTTTTCAAAAAGTCATGATTTGTGTGTCAAACACATAACGTATGACTGCTGTGAATATGAGTTTTTTATTCAACATTCCAGCAGCCAGGTTGAGATTGAAGAGACCTGGTGCTGATCAGACTAAAAAAACCTCGCTATTAACATTATGGTCTTAGGCGTAAAGTCTGCCAAGCACTACTGAATTACCTGCTTTCTATGGTCTCCTTCTAGATTTCCTACCAATAACTGGGCAGAGTTTTGCAAATTGCCTGTTTTGAGGGAAGCATTCTCAATCTCTCTTCGACGTTTAGCTCAAATTTTGATAGTGTTAGTTGGCACAGGGGTTTTTTGAGGACAACAGAAGGTAAAAAGGGTCGGGTTAGTTTTGAGTTAGATCTGTTCCCTAGTCTAACTCACCACGTGGCAGCACAAGCAATTGCACCACTTCAAAGGGAGGCTGATGCAAGGGCCAGGCTGAACAGCAGTGAGCAAGAGGAGGGCACAGCTGCTTCTCTTGGCAGTGGTGATGGCTTCAAGTGATCACTCAGCTATGACCTTTTACTCCAGATATGGAAATCTCTGTGGTAGCAGCTGAAGTTTGCTTCATTATGAGCAACTGCCCCTCCACAACTCCATACCTCTTTGTAGATAGGTATTTATGCTTACATGAATATAACGTGGGATCAAAATGCTACCAAGCAGAAACAGAAGGAGCCTGTGCTCACAATAGTGTGCATACACACACACACACATTTTTAATTACTGACACTCTTGCCATTCCTCCCACCCCCCAAAAACCTCCAAATATTCAAAGAATGTTAACTTTTATCATGGGTGGAGCACAGCACGCAATCTGTCAAAATCTAGCGATGCTTCGGGACAGCGTGAGCTGTTGAAAATGGTCTTCTCAAACATAGTTGTGAAAAATCTGGCTTTGACAGCAAGCTGTTTTGACACCAGCGCCCGTTTTCAGTCTGGTCTAACGTTTCAAGGATTCTTTTGCATCAGCCAAGCCACCTGACCTTGCAAAAGGATGAGTGTTTATTACAGAGCTTAACATTTTAAGAGAACCATGTAAGATTGCATAACCTGTGGATCTCAGTATAGGTTTGTCGGCTGTTTGTGTACTAACAGCTGAGGATAAAAAATAAAAGAAGGGCTGTTTTCAAAACCTCTGGGGTTTTTCTGACAGCTTTATCTTCACGTCTCTTGGCCTGCAGAAGTATGACTTTCCCGCTTCAAGGCAACTCTTACTCATGCAGTCCAACCACTACTTAAGTGGTACTGCCACGAAAACAAATTCCTGCATCTTAATTCCTTTCCCTCTTTGCCTAATGATATTCTGCACAACACCACGTCTCCTCCCTACCTCTCACTCGCTTCCCAACTTCCCCGTGCGTTCTTCTGTTCGTGCAAATAAACTTTTAGACTCTCCCATTCCCCACACGGCTCATCTGCCTCAGCAGCGGCAGCCCCAAAGCTGAAACCCCACACGGGCTCTTCCTAGAAAGCGCCGCGCCTCGGCCGCTGCCGCC
>NW_009732115.1:0-12102 GCF_000703405.1 Apaloderma vittatum | reverse complement strand
CCTGGTGGCCCAGCAGGAAGGAGCCCGCAGCGGGGCCCATTCAGCGCTTCCCCGCGCCCTCGTGTTGCTCCTAGTCAGCTGGGTTCCAGTAAGATCTGCAGGAGGGTTTTGAACAGCTGTGTAGGCTCCTGTTGCCGCTTTTCGGTTTTCAGGGTCCCGTTTGTTCTTGTCATATTTGACAAATAGCTTTTTGCCACTTCATCCCAGAATAGTGCAACGTGCTTGGCTCAGTTAAATGTCGACTGAATTGCAGAGTGTGAGATTGGGCTTACCTCCCTCTTAAACCACACTGGGAGCCTTGGCTGAGGATGATTTCAAAGTTGTAACGTAGTGCATCATATTCTCTTGAAAAGCCTTAAGGGCGGGCAAGGAGGTTGCTTTACCACATTCCCTGAGTTGTGATCTTGTGCATGGGATGAGCCTGTTGGTAATGTGGCATTAGACAAGTTCTGGACACCTTGCTTGACAAGGCCTGGTCCAGCAGCAGTTCGTAGCACATCAGTGACTACTGATGACAAGAGAGCTGGCCAGAAAATGCAACGGGAGGGAGAAGAATAAGAGTTCCCTTTGTAAAGAGGAACATAAAAATTAATTTTCTAAGAAAAGACTGCCTAGCTGATTGGGGACTTTTATCAACCGCTGAGAACTTTGTCTCACTGTGCATCTTTCAAAGCAGAGGTTTAATATGCTGATAGTTCCAGGGGTCAAATAACTCTATAAATTAATTTTTACAGTGTTATAATAGAAGGTAGAGTACAGGAATGAAAACTCATGTTTCAGAAGAGAGACATCAGTATAAAGGGTGCATGTGTACAGCAGTATTTGCTTTTAATTTGAAAATGTAAACTTTTTTAAACACTTAAACAGAAATATCGTTTGTGTTCTAGGAGCTGGGAAAACAACTCTTCTAAACTACATACTCACAGAACAGCATGATAAAAGAATAGCAGTTATTCTGAATGAGTTTGGAGAAGGTACGTAAAACTGATGAAACATTTTTTAGCCATAAATTAGCAAAAGTATAAAATTTCTGGAAATCAAGGATGTTACAGTTTTAAATGCAATACTGAAGTTATTGACATACCTCATAGTCTTCAGAAGGGCAAAAACTCTTTTGGATGGTGTTCTTAAAGTGGTGCTGTGAATTAATCCATTTTGTACATAAATTCAGTCTCTCGGAGTGAAGTAAATAAATATATCACCCTGTTGGAAGCACTGTACCTCCATATGTGCTGCTCAGTTTCCAGCAAATGGAAATTGAAGTAATATGTTGGTAGATAACATTTTCTTTCCACTTCCCTCAACCATTTACACATCACAGATAATCCTAGATGAAGCAAGTAGGAAGATGTGTCCTTGGTGTCTGTGGTTCTTTGAATTCTTTGCTTTACTTCTCAAGATTTTAAACTGTTATGACTGTAATTTCATATCTGTACCATAGTCAGTGTTGGTTACAGTTTGCACTGTGTTGTTGGTTTTTTTGTTTGTTTGTTTTCATTGACAAAGATGCAAACCACTTTTCTGGTCATGGAGCCTGAAATAAAATATAGAGATGGCGCTTTATTAGATATGGAAGTAGAACCTGACTTCCCTTTCTTAGCAAAGTTTGAGGCACTTATGTTGTACTTTCATCACCTGGGTTTTGTTTTTGTAGAAACAACTTGACTTTGGCTTTTAAATTTCTTATAAAATGGAAAATACTCATTTCTGAAGAACATGTCAGAAACGTGATCTCAGAAGAAAAAAAACACCTCAAAATCCAAGAGTGAAAATGTATACCAGCTTAAATCTTTAGTATGTCTTTTGCAGGCATTGTCAAGCAAATCTGTAGATTAAAATTATAGAACTACTTGTATTTCCAGGAAGTGCCTTGGAGAGATCCCTGGCAATCAGTCAGGGGGGAGAACTCTATGAAGAATGGCTGGAACTCAGAAATGGCTGCCTGTGCTGTTCAGTAAAGTAAGGAAGGACCATCGTACAAGTTTTTACAGTGGGTTTTGGGGGAATTGAGGAAAGGAGAGGACATCCAGGATTTGATCCTAAAACTGATGGTAGTATTGATTGAGACTTCTTTTGTCAGATAAAATAACAGTTTAGATTTGGGAGATTGAAATTACTTCTTTTTGCTGCCTTACTGGATGTGGACCTAGCGTCTTTCAGAAAAGTAACCTAAATACGAACTTACACGCCATTGGGATATTGTACAGTAGGGAGCTCTCCCTTTTTTGTTAATGTTATATGCTTTTATTTAGAGAGCTAAAGATTCAGGGAGGCTTTAACAAGGATTCAAGTTTCCTAATTTCCACATTAAATACTTGCTCTGTGTCTCTTTCTCTGTATTTTGGTTAGTACTTGGATATTTTATACCTCGGAAATGAGGGAGGGGGAAGCTTCTAGTGGTCTAATGAAGCACAGTATTCCAAACTGTAAGCCAATAGTCAGGAGTGCATTTGCTTTTCTGATGTGGTCTTTACCCTGTTTGTTTGAATGGTAGGCTGGTTGTGCCAAGTTTGTAATAAAGGTGACGACCTGTTTTTCCTGAGAATTTGGAATAACTGGTCCTGTGCCTTAAACTGGGATAGCAGGTGGAGAAAGAAGACTGTGTTGCATTGTGTTCTACTGGAATGTAGGAATGCTGCCCTTGTTGCTGTGTTTTATGTACATTGGTTTCTTATTTAAAATGCCATACATTTCTGTTTCAGGCTGACTTCATTAGCTGAAATTTAAGTAAATGACACCTCTTGATTTTTGCCTTAGATAGGGTGGAAAGCAATAGAACATGGTTCAGTTTGACCCCCCCTGCTCCACACACCCCTCTTTCTTTTTGTAATTTCATCTGTCAAACCAGATAGTTATGTATTTACATAGGCTTAGCACTCTTTAGAGGGTTTTCAGTGTTTGAAAATAAATCTTCATTTAAATTACATTTATTATGCCTGCTGCGAGTAAGCAAATGTGATTTTCAGACTAAAATGAAAAAGAAAACTACAATATGCCTAATACTAGAGCAGCAGCTTCCTGACTGAATTTTCGCTGTAGACTGCAAGTCCTTTGCTCAGAGGCCTTGGGCCTTTGCTTTGATGCCGATGACGCTGTGTTTTATATTAGAAGATACATGTTTATACACGCTTTAGCTTGTATTCTCTATTCTCAGGTTTAATTCTTTCTTCTTACAGGGACAATGGTGTGAAGGCTATTGAGAACCTTATGCAACGGAAAGGAAAATTTGACTATATATTGTTAGAAACAACTGGCTTGGCAGATCCAGGTAATTCATGTTATGTTTTTCATAACCATGATTATTATTCTGTTTTTATGAAGAACTTATTTGCTCACCAGTCAGTTCACTGTGCAAAATGTAGAGTGGTGAGTTGTCAGACATGTGCTTTGATTGCCGTATAGATTGAAACCGAATTGAGTAAGGTGCAGAAGCAGAGTTGTGGGTGGAGTTGTTTAGTTGGGTCATTTGTTTTGTTTCTTTGAGCTTGCTCTAAAGCATAACAGAATTAAAATGTATTCTATCAAGAGAAGACACTGGGCTTAGCACACTGTGAAACTAGTAGTTTTCAGTAGATCTTTGCTTTTCTATATTACTATTTTTAAAGTCTAATTATTAGCATATGATGTATTGTTACATTGGTTGTGATAGACTGTGTTTTGTGAAGTCATAAAATATTCTGTGAAACAGACTAAAACGTTCTGGTAGGTACAAAACAATAGTAGATCTTAAATTTATTGTGTGCTCTTTAGTGGTATTTACTATAAAGAGGTGTTTGAACTTAACTGCTTTAGAGAGCTATTACTAACATAAGCTTTTCTCAGAACCGTCTCAATTAAAAATGTGTTGTTGATTGAGGGTGAAGGAAATTCTTATCAGAAGTTCAATTGTTTCCCATTTAGGAGACTGACACTTTCTAGCTGAAAACTAAGTAGTTGTCATACTAAAGTAATTTTCTTGAAAAGAAAGGACATTGATTTGGCCTCTGTTACATACAAATTCTGTTTGAGTCAAATGTGAAAACTATTAAGCTTTTTGGAAGAGAAATCAATGGATAACAGACAACCATTAAATGTTGTGGCCCATGCTATATCTTGTGTGAGTAAACACTGTGAACACCTGACAGGTATTTGGTGTTGATTCAGAATGATGTTTGGAGAACTGTGTCTTGTTGCTGCAGGTGAACAGTTTTAGGTGTTAGAATGAGTTTAGTTACTGGTATTTTCTGTTAATTCTTTTTTTGAGATGTCTTAGCCTGCCAGTAACTAAGGATCTGATAATTGAAAAAAACAAGTACTGTCATTGCTGTCAGCTCCTCTTTTCCTTGATCTTGTGGCACTGATATTTTAAATAGTTCATAGGTTTATCTTTTTTTTTAAGTATAGAGCATACTCTTTGGTTGCTAGAATGTTTTACAGGGCCATTTTAGCAGAAAACAGGAGTAGCATACTTCTAAGCCGTGTATAATACCTAGTTACCCGATTACAGAATCCAAGTCCTTGATTGAATGTGGTCCCGGTTGTTCAAATAATTGCTGGTTATTTTTGCTCAAGAGTTGTCAGTTTAGTGTGTTCCATTTTACATCCTGAAGCAGTATAAATGACTATACAGAGAAGAGAGAATACTGCATGTTTCATTATTCCAGAAGCACCTCACCTGAATAGAAATTCAGTGAATTATGAGGCCTAGCATGTGAAAAACAATATAATCATATAATCGTATGATAATTCAGTTTGGAAGGGATCTTAGGAGGCCTTTGGTCCAACTTCTTGCCCAAGAGGGTCAGCTGTAAGGCAAGACCAGGTTCTTAGGGATGTGGCAGTTGTGTATCTCCATCCTCAGATGTTAAACATGACATAGCTTCTGAAGACAACCTGTTCTATGTCTGTCTTTTTGTGATGAAAAAACTTCTTTCTGATAGATGTGATCTTACTTACTTAACAGTTGTCTCCCATCCTTCTGCCACAGCCTGGCTCAGTCTTCACCACGACTCAGTGAGTGTAGTACTAAGGAAGCTGCTCATAGGTTCTGGAGAAACTGTCCTCTCTGTGGGCTGAAAAATGCAGTTCCCCTACCTCTCCCTGTAGACACTATGCTCTGGCCTCAGCTGTCTTGGTGATCGTACATGGATATCTTCCCTGTATGGGGAATCACCACACTGGAAGTGATAGCCGGGTGTGGGATTGAAAGTGCTAAATAGAGGAGAATAACCTCCCTCAGCCGTGCTTCTGCTCCAACAGTGTACTTTTGGCCTTCTTTGATCCTGGGGCACACCTGTTGCTTGGCTTGTTGCCTGCCAGGACCCCCATGGCCTTATCTGTAGACCTGTCCGCCAGCCAGTTTGTCCTTAGCCTGTGGCGTTGCCAGGACCTCTTTGTTCTTAAGTGTATTACTTAATGTTTCTCTTTGCTGAATTTCATCAGGTTCTTATTGGCCATTGCTGCCTGCCTGGCCAGGTACCTCTGAAAGATAGCTCTGCCCTTAGATGTATCAACTGCTCTTTCCGAATTTGGTGTACTCCACAAATCTGACAGGCATGTCTTCCATCCCCTCCTGGGTTCCTTGTGGCGATACCGAACAGGACAGGTCCCAGGATAGATTCCTGCAGTATTCTACTTCCTACTGGATTCCAGGTAGGGTATGACTAGTTTACTGCATCCTTTATAGCTTAATTATTCAACCATTTTTACCTCGTTGCCTTTTCATTCAGACAGATGATGTCCCAGCTTGGTTACTAGAATATCTAGAAAGACAATGTTGAAAAAATGGCTAGAGGTGATGTAAATGGCATGCAGTGCTCTCCCTTTGTCCACAAATAGAATAATTTTTTCACAGAAGGCTAGTTACGGCCTTCCCAGAGTGATTAGGTGTGATTTACCATTGCAGACTTCCCTATCTGTTTGCAGATTGACTCTTCATTAGATGTTTCTTTGTCTTAAACTTAGCTAAAGCCAGAAGCTTTCCTGTGCAGATCTGAGATAATGAAGGAAAACATTGGAAAATATTCTTTTTTTTGTACCTGGCTATTCTTGACTTCACCCTCGTGACTTATGATGTAAGAAATTGCATAGAAGAGTTTATAGAGACTGGTGAGGAAAACAAGGTCTCTAGGATGGAACTCATTCCTTTCAAATATCCCAATTCCATTTTTCTTTAACTATTTAATCTCCCTTTTTACCTCCTTTTGTGTATGTGTGCCATGACCTGGAAATGGTGGCTGAAAGGTCAGGAGGGGGAATACAGAATTTTTTAGAAATGAGGGAGACTTGGAGTGTAGTAATGGCAGGTAGTTGATATTACTGAATATTACTAAAGGTAATTTAGACAACTTACATGCATCTGGAATTGTGTGAGGGTTTTTTAAAAGCTTTTTTGTAGTCATAGCTGTTGATGCACACACAAGTATAAGCTTTGGAAGCTGTTAGGTGAAATGTGTTGGGCATTTGACATTATGATGCTTTCTGAATTTGGAAGAGAGAAATTTGAAGGACAGTGCTACAAGTAAAGGTTTTTCAGTGGAATATCTGAATATTGATGGTTTACTGGAAAATGTAAGTTTTGCAACTAAATGTACATCACTTCTTAGGAGCTGTGGCCTCCATGTTCTGGGTTGATTCCGAGCTGGGAAGTGACATCTACCTTGATGGTAAGAAATGCAGCTTGTTTTCCAGCATATTGGCATTCTGCGCCTGGATTTAGTGTAATCGATTCTTATCATTTAAGGCAAGGTTTCCAGAGATGTTTAAAACGCGTGATCTTGCTTCTCAGATCCCCAAATTTAATGGCAGAGATCCACGTACTTATTCTGATGCTTTTTTATCTACTTGTTGGGCTGCTTTCAGTGTGCTAAATCCAACAAAAGTTGTGTAATGCTTTGCTAAGGGATCAGATAGGGTGAGATCTTGATGTGGTGTAAGGGAGGAAGAAAACCGTATTAGTTAGATGTTATGAAACATTACTTAGGAGTAATATTACATCTTTCATCACTGTTTTTTTTTCCAGTGCAGTGTTTCCTAAATTGTTTCCTTTTTCCTGAGCTCTTAACTTGTCAATATCTGAACTTCACTGCGTTTTCTGCCTTCTTTGTCTATTGTAGTCTTGTCAGCTCTGGTATTTGCTGTGTTCCAATAAAAATCTGACTTTACCGTAATGTAAATCATTACTATATATAGTTAAAGAGCATGTTGAATATTGGTTTGGTTTATCTTTTTAATGTAGGAAGAAAAATTTGTCTAGAAAATATCCTACTAACACTTCGGTCAGTCTACAAAATGCCCAAGGAAGTATTCAGTTGAAGAGCAAACAGGTTCCTAAATTTCTGACAGAGAATTGCGGATTCCTGGTCACTTACAATCGTAGTAACTGTCTAGCTCAGTCAGACCCCTTAATTTGTTTGATAACCTGTAAAAGCATATCTCAGCCAAGTTACTATTGCAGAAAAAGGAGGGGCATACACCTGAGAATTTATCTCACCTGGTTTGTATTTTTTTTTTTTTATCACAGATGAGTAACAAATAAGAAAATAATTAGGTAACAGGTCTAATGTTCAGATACTTTTAACCCTTCCAGTATATTATAAGCAGCTGTAAATGTGATAATATTGTTTGTTACTTTAGTAGATGCACAGGAGGTTTAAAATTTTTTAAAGTGTTTTCTGTTTTCAGTCGATTTTTATTCCATTTTAATGTTCTCTTTTAGGTATTGTATCTGTTGTTGACGCAAAGTATGGATTGCAGGTAAGTTACTGGGCTTCCTACATGATTTAAAACCACAACATTAAAACAGCTATTGCAGTAATGTTCATATGGGTGAATTACGTTGTCACAGCAGCTTTAATTCTTAAAATGGATGAGGATGTATTTCAGTTGCTGTGATACATTAGTACTATATTTTGAGTGGAAACAAGGACGTGCTGGTACAGTAATTTAGATTCTTATCAACTCATCATCATGTGGAGTTCGAGTTGCCAGGTTGCTAGACACTTGATTCCTTCTAGTTCTGTCACTACAGTCAAGAATCTTGGTTGTATTCCAGATAGGCATTTGGATTACTGTAAAAACTGGATAAATTTGTCTTAGAGTGTGTCATTGATCCATATTCCTTGAGAGGAGTAAGAGCGGACCTCTGATACCAGTGTGGTAACGTGTGTTAGGGATCAGATCAGGAAAGGCACTAATGTAATGGCTGCTGTGGTGAGGAGAGAAGAGAGAGCCAGGTGTCTAGGTACCATTTCAGATTGAAAGATTATTTCATTATAGGGAAGCAGACGAAAAGAGCATGTATTGGAGTAATCTGCATAAAGTGTAATGTAAAAACAGACCTATAGAACACTAAGTTTGGATAACAGCAGAAATTGTGTTTAAATCAACTTTTTTTTTTGTAATAGCTAGCCATAAATATAACTACTTGCAACTTAATAACTTAGTAAGTGACTGCTTCAATTAGGTATTGATTTTGAAGGATTCAAAATAGAACTGACCAGAAGGGATGCCTCCATGGTGAAAATCACCATCATGCTGTAGTACTGTTTTAAATATCTCTGTATTTGACAAGGGCTGCAAAAAGCAGAGAAGATTGAATAATACTGGTTAAAAAATAAGCAAATGATCCCTCCTTTATAACATTTTATTTTCTTTGGAGTATTTAGGTTTCTTGTTTCAGCTGAGCTGATCTAACAGGTGCTTTACCAAAAGGAGATTGTCCTGTCAATCTGTATTGCAGCAGGACAGAACTAATCTAGCCCCATAGCAAGCCAGTTTGTCGAGTTAAGCCATCCTGTTTTGCAAGGACTTTTACTTATAGAGCTGCTGGTAGAAGATTGGGCAGACATAAAGCTGGTCTGCCCTTTTAAGCAGGAGCTGACTTTTAAATGAGCTCAACTATCACAAGAAACAACAGCATGTCTTAAGTCAGCCCCCTTTTCAGCAAAGTGCTCTCACACTAATTTGAATGTGTTTTATCACTTGAAAAATTGTTGTTCTGTTTATCTTTCTCTTCATGCAATGTTGATTTATTGGCTTGAATCGAATATAATTTTGTGGCACACAGCAGCACTGAATTACTATTATTTTATAATTTTTTTTAATATTTGAGCTTTCAAGTAGTATGTTAAAACCAACACAAAATATTTTGTAACACTTAGCTTTTCTACCCATTATTATCTTTTGACAGCTCACTGAAAACTCCTACATTATGTAATCAGTAAGCCTGTACAACACTAACATCCACTCAGAATAATAAAAACTTAAGACTTCCTCAGTTGTATGCGAGGTGAACAACTTGTGCTTTGTATAAAGGACTTCCTAACTTGCACAGTTCTTCTGGTTTCAAATCTTAACCTCAGGATCTGCTTGTGAGTCAAAGACCTTTGGAATCCATACAGGTTATGACATTGAGATAATAGGCAGCAATTTAAGGGTGTCATGCTCAAAAGAGCCAACCCATGACAAGAAAATGTGATAAATAGCACCCTGTGACCAGTCAGCCAAATTGAAACTGAAGTGGTAATTGATATTCTGGGTTGTCACTCTAATGGATTTGTCACCCAGCAATCTGAAATACTAATTCTTTTAATCAAGGGCAGACAGTTGGACAACTTGAAATGCCGGTTTTCTACTTTCAAGACTTGACATCTAGACTACTTACATTGTTCTTTTCAGGACAACAAATCTGACAACATTTAATTCAACAGAATCAAAATCGAAAGGATTGCAAAGAAGAAGTCAGAGGGGAGGTTCCCTCCAAGTCATCCTTTTGTTTTGCTTTGCTTAAGTTCTGAACAATCAGGGAATAGTGGTGGGGTTTTTTGTTTTGCTTTTGTGTTTTTTTAAGGTGACAGACTGACAGTATGCAGTAATCGTATTTCTGACTTTCAAGTCAGGTAATGTTAGATGTCTGATAATTCCACTAGAAGACAAAACAGCTTTCTAGGGTTTTTTATTTCCCATGATGATTAACTCTACTTTCATTTGGTATTGTGGTGTCTTTAATTTTACAATAATATTCCTGGTACATGTAGAGCTGTTGAAAGAATGCACAGAACTCTAATCTTCCCAGAGATGTAAGGTGTAAGTGATGAGCTCTTACGAATATTATAGCTTCAGTTTAGAATTTTACTGCCTCCAGGTGCCTGTGATGCTTGTTCCCCAGAGATTTTCTGCCTCTCTGTCAAAAAATAACTTGTAGCTGAATCTTTGCTGCTTTGGTGTAGTCTGTTGCTCTGCCTAAATGAAGTAGGGCTTTATGTTGCTAAACTTCATGCTGCTGCTTGAGATGCAGACATTTTTTCCCCTTTCACTAGTTCCCTTTTGAGGACGTGAGCTTGGACAGGCAGGTGGAGCACAAAGCTGCAGGTGGTGCTAAACTCTGGCAGCATGACCAGAAGCTTCTGCTTTTGTCAGTGCCCACTGAGTCTTCTGCCCAGTTACAGCCTGAATAGGAATAGGCTGCAGACGCTGATGTTGGGCAGACTTGCCAAGGAACAGTGGTTTATTTGTACAAACCCAGAAAAAGCGCTAAGACTTTTTACGGTTGAAGTAGTTTGTCACATCCTCCAGAGAAAAGGAATATGGAGTTATGCATATGAAATCCTATGCTGCAAGCCTAATGCATTGTTAACACTTACTTGACATCACACTATTAAAATTACTATACTTAAATTTTTTCACGTATATTTTTCTATAGTTACTGTATGTCATGGTGACTTTATAGCTGATGAGAAATCTAAAAACTAACTAAAATATAGTACAATTTTCCAACTCCTTAGCATTCTAATAAAAAAATTCATTGGAAGACTTTTCATAAAAGAGATTCTAAGATTTATATAATGGTGAACTTTTTCACTGTCATTTTACAGAAAAATTCTTGATGCTATCTTCAATACGTTGTTGAAAAATATAACTCAACTGAACTGGATTTAACTTCAGTAATTGCAAATTAATTTAAATAATTTGAATTTTCTTAATCCAATTGTTTAATTTTTTGTTTAGCACTTGACAGAGGAAAAACCGGAAGGCCTTGTCAATGAAGCATCTCGGTATGGATGTATAAATTAATTTTATATATCACAGTTAGGAACTCCTCTGTATAGAAGTTCATTAGAAATAGCTTCTTTTTCTTTTGTAAGGCTTATTTCTTCTCCTTTGCTTTTAAACCAGGGTAGATTGGTGTAATAGGTGATAGAAAAGTGACCATATGCTGCATTTAGTCTTTTTGCCAAGGTCCGACTCTTCTAATACGTATTTTAAGAGGGATGACGTTTTATATAAGTATCGGGGGAAAGAAAGAATTGCATGCTCAAAATAGATAAAGGAGTATTTTTTGCTGTATGTGGGGCCACGGTGATTAAGGGAAATTACAGTAATGGAAGTCTTCATAAAGCAAAGAGACTTCAGATATGACTTTAGAAAGACTACGTGCAAGAGATATAGGGGCTTGTGAAGTTGGTAGATCACCAAGCACTTTTGTTTAGATGACATTTAAAAAAAACCACAAAAAACCAAACCAACCAAAACCAACCCCACCCAAAAACTAACAAGCCTTTGTAGGTTGGGTAGACTTCTCTTACAGCAGAGAAGAGCACCTCAAGGAGAAGCCAGTAGTACTTCAGTCATACTCTATGATGTTCTAGTTTAATGAATGCTTATCTTTCTGTACTAACAGTGCTCATACTATTTTTTTTTCTTTTTTTGGTGCTAAGGGGGGTATGGTATTTCTGCCTTACAGAAAAAGTATTTGTCTATTTTTTCTTATTTTTTTTTTCTTAATGCATAGGCAGGTTGCATTAGCTGATCTTATAATCATCAATAAAACAGATTTGGTTTCTGAGGAAGAACTGAGTAAAGTCAGAACATCTGTCAGGTATGAAACTTTTGGCATAACTAACACTGTATTTTTATTTAAAAATAACTTACTTCGTGCTGTTAATACAGAAATTAGATTTTATGATTACATTGACAAAAATCGTTAACTCAGAAGCACTGGAGAGACTGCCCATTTCTAAAGGCTTTTTTAATACTTTTACGAGCTTACCCAGTCTCAGCAATTTACCTGTGTAGGTGAAATTTGGTGTTACTTACTGTCGTGGTTTGACCCTGGCCGGCAGC
>NW_009732114.1:0-14137 GCF_000703405.1 Apaloderma vittatum | reverse complement strand
CAAGCCCTGACATTCTGTGATTCTGTGATTGGGTCTATCACTATAAAGCCAGTCACAGGAGTTGAGCTGGGTTCTCTTTCTAACAAATTTTACCTCGTATTTTTGGTTACTGTCCAATTTTCTTCAAACTGCTGTCAGTTATATGCAGGTAAGGGGTATTCTTAGCTTTCTATTACTATTCCGGCCTTCCACTCCTGAATCTCCTTCCATTTAACTAATTTTGGCCCTATGCAGACTATTATGTCCTCTCTGAATACTGAAAACTGGTACCACGTATGGCTTATTAAGCTAAGTTCTAAATCTGTTGGCCCACATCCAGGTTACTCAAGATTAAATATAGCTCTTTTAAAAAAAACACACAAAAACCATTTTTAAAAGTAGCTTAGCTGGTACACTTTTCATTTGTTTCTGCAGTTTATTTATTTCTTCTGTTAAAAATCTTTCCGTTACAGGCATTCAGCTCCATCCACTTGTAGCAGCATTCTTCCAAGGCTATCATGAGATTTACCAGCGATGTTCTGTAAATGCCAGCCAAAATCTATCTGCAAGAACATTTGCTCAACAGTGCAAAACTGATGTAATTACCAACCATCATCTTTTATCCTCCTGCTGGGGCAACTGCTCCAAAGCATGACTTTTTGCCCTGAACTAACAAGATCCAGAAACTTGCTGTTATCTACAAATCCTACCACAGAAAACTAACACAGCTAATACACAAAAATTCCATCAGAATCTTTCGACTACTAGAGGTAACAAACACCTGAGCAGCATGGGACTCATGGAAATATTTAAAATTTTCTATGTTCTTACTTTCTGCTTCTGCTTCATACATTGTTGCTCTATGGGATTAATTTTAATGGCTGGCAGGGATCATACAGGATAAATATTTTTAAAAAGATATATATAAAAATATATAATAGTGAAAAGGATGTTGCAGATGCTCACATGTTGCTGTAATTAAACTAGAACTTGCTCTTCCTCCCTTGCTGGATGTGCTCTATTTCAAAATCTCATTGGGAAGAATATACAATTTTGATTGCACCTGTGTAACCTTGTACCTCAAGTGATTAGGGAAAAATCATCTAACCTACAGTTTTCCAGTCATACTGTTTAAAAAAGTACAGAAACCTGGATTGATGAAATAAAATCAGAAAGTCCTCACCAAACCAATAATATTTAATGTGCAAATGCAACATATGCAGAGTGAAGTTTCCACTGATTTTCAAAGTAAAGACTTTTACAAACCACAGCTAAACTTCTGGCAGCACACCCTGGCAGCATTGCCTGCCTAAAAATACATGACTGTGGGATTCAAGGCAGGAGCTCCCTGTTCGGTAACCTCTCTGCTTCTACATTTCTATGGCTTCCAGTCCCATATTCTGGTTCCTAGAGATTTTGATCATCCCTTAGATCCTTGCTGGGATGATTTCGGCATAGCTGAAGCAGGTTATGCTATGTTTAAATGTCCTATTTTCATGGCCAGGTTTAGCAGGGTTCCAGACACACAGGTATCTTCTTCTTGGAGATAGCACAGACAGCTGAATGCTGGTACTAAGTGCCATTGCTCGTGATATATTTATATTTACAAGCAAAATGGTAGGTTTTGCACATTTTCTGCTATATTCTGATCTTGAGTTGCTCTTAATCAATGCGTTCTCAGCATTGAGGTCAGCAGGGCTACATTGTGCTGCACCAGTGAGGGACTTCAGTCAGCCATAGTGACTTAATTAAATACTTCAAAAAGATCTGCAGTGGCACTTATTCATCTCTTTGCACAGTTGCCCCAGACTTTTTGTTAAACCTGTTGATATTTTTATTTATCTGGACAGCTTTCCTATTGCTACATGTCTGCACTTCATCATCTGAGCAAAGAAGCAATTGCAATGACAGAACTAGACCTTGTTATGCTATGAGTAATATTACACACAGTCCAGCACTTCTAGAGGGAATCTTGAATACTGGTGCTTTATATACATGATAAACAAGGGGAATTTGGTTTGTATTTGAGATAATTTATGGTATGGGCTCTTTCATGTGTAGCTGCTGCCGTGCTGTTGTTTCATGCCAAGATTCATTACGCATAATGGGTTGGCTAACATCTCTGGGACTTCTTAGAAGGTGTGTTAAAGAGCCCTAAAAGAAAAGTATGCAGATTATAGCTTTCCATGCCTTTCAGAACCATTTTAGAAATTCAGAGTGTGTCATTAAAAGTTTAACAAAAGGAACAGAAGGAAAGTTAGTACTATTTTCTTATTCCTACTCAGTTTTTGGGTAATGAATCTTCTGCTTATCAAAGTATTTTTTTTTCTGTTATTTTTTGCCTGTTGATTAACAAAGAGCTAGAACAGTTACCATATCGCTCAGTAAAAGCAGTGTGGGGTAGCACTAAATATGTATTCCATGTAATCCTGACTCCCTAAAATATTTTGTGGTTTTTGCTTGTGGAGAGAGAGTATAAAATGGAGATAGAAGCTATCAGATTAGAATGGTGTGCTTCTGGATCCACTTAGCACTTCTTTTGCAAAGGCATAAATGATAAGGAAAAGGTAAACTGGAAGAGTCAATCTGCAGATACCAGTACACTGGATAACACAGAGTCCTGTTATAAAACTTGAGCTAAACTCCCAGCTACAGATCTACAGACTTGACTACAGAGCAGTTCTTAGTATTTCCATGCATAACTCGCTTCGAGGTTCATTCCCGTCAAATTTTAACCTCAGATACACAAGCACAAATCCAGAACAAGACCAGTAAACCCCATGGCCTTGCTTTGGAGTGATACCATGCCAGGGAGAAGTGTGTGTGTCAGCGAGCACCTGTTCTTGCCTTTTCCCTTGCAGGGAACCAGCTGCAGCATCCTAGAGAGACCTGACACAAAGTGCTGATGTGGTGGTTCATGGGCTGGACTTGGTGATCTCAGAGGTCTTTTCCAGCCTCAACGATTCTGTGATTCTGTGCTGTAAAAATGATGGAAGAACTGGGAAGGGGCTATGCGCTGCTGGGATGCAGCAGCCCCTGCCATATATGTGAGGCCCGAGTGTGAGTAAGGAGAACTTTTTGGGGCTGGGCACAAGGTCACTGGGGAGTGGTGGGACAGGGACAAGCAGGGCCACATAAGGATAGAGGGAAGCTGGCAGAGGGATGGGAAGTCTGCATCTCCTCTGCTTCACTCAGCGATGAGAGCCCATAGAGTCAAGTCTGCTCCACTGTTGTGCTGGACCACACGGAGCTTCCAAATCCCTTTTGAGTCTGGGTGAATCTCTCATCTGTGATCACCTGAAGTTACTGCGTACCTAATGCTATTGCTGTTAATCCCTTTGGTATTCCCAACTCTGCATTTTATTTGGGTTTAGAGCTAGTAGTCCTTAATTTTTAGAGTGATCCTCTGAGGCTCCACTATACCACTCCTAATGTGGGATTCAGTACTTATATTTTATTTAAAACCCAGGGCTTGTTACTACAGTGCTTTTAACATTCTAATATACACATAAAATTTTTATGGCGCTCTCTCTTCCTGAAAAAAAGTCGCAGGGATAAAACAATTTTTCAAGGGGGAAAAAAAAAAAAAAAAAAGCTTGTAACAGCCCTGCTTTGCTTTAATTTTGGGTCCACAAAAGACTTTTGCTATGCATGATTGATATCAGTGAAAACAGAAAATAAATCTCCAACAGCAAAGCATAGGAACGTTTTAAAAAGCAGTTTATTGCCATGCTGGCTTCAGCACACTGCCGGTTTGGTCCCTTGCAGGCCACAGGAGTAAAGCCTGAAGAAGGCTGGAGCTGGAGACATCCTGGTCACTGCTTCCCAGGTGAGTTTCTGCTGCCTGACTTATCTCTGCTGAGTCTAGTGATCTTCTCTACACACTGTTTTTTTCCCCTCTATTTCAGTTTCCCACCCAAAATGTGCACATCTTATCTAGAGGTGCTGGCAGAGGCGAGGCAAGGCTGCAGCCCGGCTGCGGTGCTGGCTTTGAACACACTAGCAGGAGGCATGGGAATACTGCACTGCTGCGGTTCCAGAGAGGTGATGGGGAGCCTCTTGGCTGGGGCTCTGCCAGGCTGTCCTTACAGCACTGCTAACCTTCCTGCTCATGCAAAGCAAGCAGGAAGCCGTCACGTCAGTGCCCAAGTAGTTGTAGGCATCAAGAGTAGTGATGGCTACGAGGTGTGTGGGAATTGGATGCTCCCTTTCTGTTGTCCTTTCCCATACAGTGCATCCATTGGCACAAAACCTTTTTCCTGAGGCTATCACCAACATAGAGTGACTGAACCTATCACAAAGTACAGCTGGATGTCACCTCTGGGATCAAGGTGACAGGGGGTGCTCTTTGCATCTGGGATCAACAAAATGCTGCACCCCTTAGAGGGACGTTGTGTTCACTGGTCATTTTTCTTCTATACAGAAGTTCCTGCTTTAGCAGGGAAACAGTGATGTGCAACACTTCATCAGAGGCCGCAAGCGCAAACGTGCATCTACGAGGTCTTCATCATGGTTTGTCTGCAGTCAGGTACAAGAAGCTGAACCTTTACTGAAAATTAATTTGATGAAACCAGGACCTCTCTTAATGTTCAAAAGAGTTTGATTAGCTGTTTGCTGATCTACTAAAATGTTTCGGGCAGTTCTTAGGCCCTTATTTAATCATGATTTTCATCCTCTTTGACAACATACTACAGTAAAAATGCTAATTATTATTCTTAATATTTTCATCTGGAAGAGTAATTAGCTTGGGAAGGCTGCTTATAGTGTATTTCCACATGGCTGAAATCAAGAATTACTGGAAATCTCACATAAAGTTCTGACCTGAAGAAATTTCCAGATCGAAGTTATTTAGATGCGTTAAGTTGCAATTTACAGATTTTTATATTAGCAAAACTGGATTGGCTGCAATTTGTGAGACTTGTTTTTTGCTAGAAGAAAAAAAAAAGGTAGAGTTCAAAATTAATTATGCATGCTTGTAAATACGTGTGAGTGGACACCCTCAAAATCTATGCAGAGATTAGATTCATAGAATACCATTCAATACTGTTTTACAAAGCAATAAAAGTACTTGCCGATTCTCATGAAAAACATCAATATATTTTAGTTTTAATAATGATAATGTTTAATAAATAAGATTCAATTATCAACTTCATGGATAATACAGTACAAAACCTTTTTTCATATGCCTGTGCATTTCATCTTTATCAGTCTTCTCAATTTGCTTTTTCTATTTCTCCAGTTAGGAGACCCTGACTAATTGTTTTATTCCTTTTACTGTGAATTTCAGGATGAGGAGTTTAATGCAGAAAGGCTACTTATTTTAGTAAACAAGTCTGGCAGGGAAATGGGTATTGCTTGGTTCAGTGTTTTTTGCATATAGTATGACATAATTACTTTTATATCTCTTGGCTGAAAGAGAATCTTGTGATCTACTGTCCTTGAAAGCTGTTGCCTTGATCTTTTCCTGTATTTACCCTGAAAATGCAAAACCAAATTTCATCTCAATGTAAACAGATATAAAATAATGCAGTTTATTTCAGTGAACTCTCCCTTGCTTATACTAGACTGGTAACTTTTACTTACTACTTAAATTAAATGGCTATAAAGCCATTAAAGAATTTATTTTTTGAAGATTGAGGTTGTTTGTATCACCATACCAGGTTTCATAGGGTACAACTGCCCCAGGAGTGGGTATCACTGGTTCTGTCTACTTTATATGTGATCTTCAGACTACACAGAAGAGAGTTATTCCCCTTTGCTACAATTACTGCCTGCTTTGAAGAAACTCTTTTCGTTTCCATTCCTTCTCCTCGAAGCTCTGAAGAGAAGCTCATAATTCAACAGCGGCCAGACATCTGTACGTGTTTATCGAAGTGCAAAGTATTTGGAGTGAATGTTGCAGCATGTGATTTGTGGTGGATTTTAAAATGCGCCCGGGCGCTGGAGCTGATGCAGGAGGTGTTCATTACTGCCCGTTTAGCCACGCACTGGCAGGACCCTTACTGACCCTCTGCGGGGTGCAAGAGGCCCATTTGTGGCAGTGGGAGCAAGTTCTCATTGTAAATAAGGATCAGGCTCTTCAAATTTTTGTTTCTTCTTGTCTCAATGCTGTATTTGGGAGTGTGCATTAGGTTAAACCTTGTACTGTCTCACTCACCTGGTGCCACTCTGCCTCCCCACAGCCAGAAGGACAAGCAGACAGGTCGTTTTCTACTTTATTAAGATGTTTGAAGGTCAGAGCATCAAAATGGTAATTTCAATCAGAGCCAGTCTGGTTGCTCAGCAGACTAACGGAGCTACTGTAGGTTGTAGATCTTAATGCATGCGGAGACTGTGATCTAATTCCGAGCACTGCTCGTTGGGTCAGATCTGGTTGAGTCAAATTGAGATGCGTGAGCCCATCAGGCCGTTCCTGAGAGGCTGCCTCCCGCCTGGGTGGCAGCAAATAAAATATAAAGAAGGAAGGAAATGGACACCTTGCTTTGCTGAACAAGCTCAAATCTCTGCATTAAGGATTAGCATTTAGAAAATAATCCACTGTTGCCTTTCGTGTAATCTCAGCAGACATGCTAAATTCAGTGCTGAAGCCTTTTGCAGGTACTGTCGAGTACCAGACAAAGGCATTCCTTGCAAAAGGAATGGAGTAGAAAGCAGAGACTGGAAGAAGGAGAATAGATTAATTTCTTATTGTCAGACGTTTAATTCTTGTAGTGCCAAATAGCACGACACTGACTACAACAGAAGGCACTGTTATGAATTCACGGTTTTACCCAAAAAGAAAAAAGGGGTTGCAATGGCTTGATTTCAGGTGTAAATATAAGAATTCAGTCTGACGTTGTAATAACAAGCAGGATTTGTAGGCATTTGAAGGGATAACAGTATATTTAAAACAAATACATGGGGGTGTTTAGAACCTTCCTATAGCCTTCCTCTGATGCACAGGTCTGTGCCCAGCCCCAGCACACTAACAATACCGGCAACAGCAATTATATAGCAACTATAAGTGAGTAACATTTTTCAAGACACTGTAGGTACTGTATTAGGAGAAAAAACCCAAACAAACAAATTAGCAAAATGAAAGCACAGCACAGCACTTAATCACATAGTTGTCTCATTTAAATCAGTGGGTTGACTCATTTTCGTATAATTATGCATGGTTTTAAGATATGCTTGCTATGTCACAAGACTGTGTAATCTTATAATTGCAGCTATCCGTTTCCCTTATGTTTGCCCTACCTTTGGAGAAAGAACTGCTCTTTTGATACTGGTTGTAGGGTAGCCAGCATAGGGAGCTGCACAGACTTGCAACAAGAGCTGGTAAGCACTAGGATAAGACACACAGTAACAGAGTCTTAGTTTAAAAACAACTAATTATTGCTGAAGAGATGGCAAAATACAGAAGTTGCTTGACTGCAGTGATATTACAGCAACCTTGCAGTAGAAAATGATAAGGCAGCACGGCACATGGTTTCTGCCACCTTTGCCCTACCCTGTAAAAGCCAAAACTGGTGGAAGCCAGACCAGGTAGGTATAATTACAAGCGGGGAGTTCTGGCAGAGATGGAGGAGTACAGGTGGTGGGAGAACAGTAGTAAAATGATGTGGTTTATGTTACTGGTGTCCTGTCTTTTATTTACTTTAGTCTGCTGGCAGGATGTTTCTCTGTAAACATTACCACAAAACACTTAAACAGGAATAAAAGTAACTTTTATTGAAGGAATTTAAAAGTAGTCTCTGGAAAACATGCAAGAAACACCATGTGGACTCCACATCTTCTTCAAAGTAGAGTGAACACAGCAGGGATCTGCTACTGTCACCAAAAACAAATCCAAACTGCATCTTTTAATATTTATATAATTGAAAGTACAAATCAAGGTTGCTGCCTGAAAGTACTAACATTTCACGACAGCGAAAGAGTCAAAGTCGCCTTTTCAAACTTGTAACAGAATGTGCAGCACCAAGCAAGCCTGTAGTTCTGGCAGAAACCAGCAACATCAGGACAATAGTGCTTACCACATATTGCAAAATATAACTTTCCATTCTTTAGACTAATTAGAGAGGCAGCCAGTAGCACCACTATGGTTCTGTCAGCATTTCCACAATAAACCCCCCTTTTCAGGGCTTTATAACTCGGCTGTAAAAAATTAGCTTCAGGCTGAAATGTGGCATGCCATGGTTCACGCCAGCAGCAAGTCAAGCTGTGCATGTGGTTATGTGTGTGGTTTGTTGATTGTTTCCTAAGTACAAATTTTCATTAAAATTAGTTTTGCCACTTCTTGGAAGACAATAATAAAATAAAGCAATTTTAAATGAGCCTAGTTACATTCTTTGGCAGTCTTTTGCAGCAAGTTAATTGTTAAAAGTATGGAGGTTTGAGGTGAGAGGCATATACAGCCTTGTGATGCTTTTTGTTTTAAATTAAATCATCTCAAGGGAAGTTTGAAAGCAGGTTGTTGCACTTGTATGATGAATTTATTTGACAGGGTGTGATCCTGACTCCATGAAAGACATCGAGCAGCTTTTGACAGAAAAAGGCCCCAAAAATCAGCTCAAGTGGGATTCAGATAGTCCCTTGAGCCCTTGGAACAGCTGTGCCAAAGGGGGGATCAGTGTGCCCTGAGCTGCAGAAACATCCAGGGCACTGAATGGTCAAGTGAAGAAGCCATCAGTGTCCTCCTCCACTTGGCACACAGTAGCTTGTGCCACACACAGATCAAACTGAGGGATCTCTTCCACCTGCTGGTGGTAATCCACTGTTTGTCAAATTTCCACATTACAGATAAGCACGGTGCGCTACTTCAGGAGTGTTCACATGACACATATATGTCCACAAATTTTGAAATGAACTGAGTAGAGCAAATAATCTTTCTCCAGGTGTTTCTGTTGCAGTTTCACCATGGTCTGTGGAAATGGCCAAGGAGTCAAGACACTACCACACACCTGAAAACACTGCAATGTGGAGAGAGAAATGGAAGTAATCAGAAGGAAATCAGAAAGACTGGTAAGTTGGGCAAAGCTGACTTATTTTTCTTCAGGGGAGTCATTGTCATTTTAATGTGGTTTAAATTTTGTAGCACATTTTGATTTTTTTTTAGGATTTTTAACAGTTAGCAATAGTTGTTTATTAAAAAGATAGGTAAAAATGTAAGCCAGAGAAGCAAGCTTTGCTTCTTCCAAGGAAGCAAATAAGAGAAACACTCTGAAAACACATAGGAGATGGAAGATGTCATCAATATGCAGTAACATGTTCTCCAAATCATTCTTCAATATAAGCACCATGAAGAAAACTAACAATCCACATCCAGTATTCTTCGATCAATGAACAGTTGAAGATGAAAATTAATATTATAGAGTAGAATAACCAATTATAAGCCAATTCAGAACTCTATTCATCATGGACTCATTTTTGCAATGGGTGGATGAGATTTGAAAGGAAGAGAAAGTGAGTGAGTAAGCAGCACTGAGCCAGCTCTCCAGCTTCTCAGGCACAGAGCTTTGTCATCACCCCAAAAAGAGAGCTGATGGCTGATGAACACTGAGATGTGTGGGCTCAGCCCATCTCCCTGAGTAGGAGTCAGCCGCTTCTCTTAGCAGAGGTAGGCTCAGGCTCTCTGTCAGATCAGCAGAATTTTGTTCCAGCTTTAATTTTCTCCAAGAGTAGCTGCCAGGATATCCTTGAAAACACAAACCCAATTAAGCCAAGTTAAACTGATCATTAGGCTTTCAGGTATGTGTCTGCTGATATTTTATAAGGCTGCAGTCTACTTAAAGTTTCACCTCCTGCAGCCACCCAAGGTTGACCCTGGGAGTCCACTGAAACAACAGGCAGAGGCTCCTAAATTTCTGGGAGAGCCTTTGAGTGTCTCACAACTACAGAGGCTGCCCAGACCACTGTGCCTCACACGAGGTTTACTCCAAATTTCTTTTTAGCCCTTCCAGGTGCTGATGTGCACCCGCTCTGAAGAGCTGGTATGACTGTGACCCACAGCCATGGACAACCTACAGGTGGGAAAGAACATTAAGGGGCTGTAGTAGACACACACATTCTTCAGGCATAAATTGAATTCCAGTTGTCACTTGAGGGCCTGTTTAAATTTTCTGAGGTTTCTCCATAATTATCACACTCTGGCTGTGATTGTGCAGTTTTCGTTCAGCAAGTGCTAGTAGCTAGTGGAAAGCAAACAAAACCCAGTGCTTAGTGTCTCCCTTCTGAACGCACCTCCCCACCCCAGTCCCAGCTTCTATGAACAACTCATCCTTATACAAACAACTCGAGTCCTTCAGAAGGAAATTCTGGCCGAATAACCAGATATACTTTTTAAATAAGTAAACTGAATTTGTTGAACTGAGAGGGTATGCATTGATCCCTAATCCTGCTGCTTTCCAGCAACCCTACACAGCTGGCTTCATGACCATGTGGTCAGAAGCCAGTTTCACTGACCCAGGCTAAGAAACCAACATCAGTTCTGATCATCCAAGCTTTGTTTCCTTACAAGGTTAGTTCACGCTTAAATATGATGCAGGACTAGGCGAGTAGATACATCGGGGAGCACCTAGAGGCATTTTGTAGACAGCCATGGGTCAACGCCCCCAGCCGCAACTAGTCTCTGTCCACTCTCATGCTCACTTTTGCCTGTCTCGTTAGAGACTTTATGAGCATGAAAGCATTCTCCCTCTTTAAATGCTGTTTGCATTTATGCTTTAGCAGGTCATGTGTGATTGTAAATATAAGAGGTACAGTTTTGCCTGAAGAAGTGTCTTCTCCCTTTGATTCCTTTTTGGCAGTCCTCAACAGCCTGTCAGCTCATGTCCTGTTTTCTTAAATTTGGACATGTGCCGACTAAACTACATGACTAACCAAATGTAGTCAGGAACACTTGGCCCAATTCTTCGTGGAAGAATGCTAGAAAATTAAATTACAGGAGTGTAAAACCTCTATCAACACATCCCACTTAAAAAAAACCAACAAACTTTTAAATGTAACAATTAATGTATTATAGTAAAGGAACAAAATTTACAAATGTCTTTTTTGGATTAGTAGTACTTTTAGGCCACCAATATCCATGCTATTTTGCTTTTATTGCCTCGGATTGTGTGGCCTCTACAGCTTCTTGCACTGAATAAGCATTTCCCAGTTTTTAAGCATATCCTTTGCCTATCTGGAATCCTTTTGTTTATTCTATTTTATCTGAAAGACCCTGTCTGACTCCTCCTTTTTCCCTTCCCAGTCTCCACTTATGTTTTTAAGGAATCAAAAGCTGCAGACTGCAATTTTGGTTTCCATACTTCTACAAGAATCTCCTCTATGATTTCTGCAAGGTTGCACACAACTCAACTGAATGGGAACCCAAAGTTTGCAGACAGTGACTTTGCTGAGATCACAGGAGGGTGAAGGAAAACAAAACCCAAGATAGATCTTGGCTGTATAATACCAGCTACTAAAGGAATTACATACAGAGGGCTGAATCAGAGGCGGCATAAGAGGTAAGTCAGGTCAAGCACCTGACCTGAATTAAACAATCAAAAGTAAAGATGGAATCAGATATAATGAAAAGAGAAATACAGCAAATGATAGGACAAAATATATTCCTTATTGCATCTCAGATTCCAATTATCATTAAATGTGTGCCTCAGGCTGAACATGACCCAATCTGACATTCACTGGATAGTTACACCATGACTTCTGTCACTGCCTGTGACTGGTCTCACAATACGGAAAGGCTTGAAAAAAACTTAAAGGAAGAGTGGTAGTTTTAAAAATGTATATATTTGTATTTTTAAAATAAAAATCTCAGAATAGTCTTCATCAGAACCTAGTCATTTCAAACTAGCAAACATGAAGGACATACCTACATCTTTGTGTCTATAACTAATATAAATATAGTTAATAATGATGCCTGCAGCGCTACACTTAGCTCTTACTTCCTCAGCACATCTTAAACTAAAGCCAGCTTGGTGGTTTTTACCATTCTGACAGGCAACAGGAAAGAGCAGAGAACAGCTGATCAGAGTACTGGCACCCTCGCCTGCCTTTGCTGAAATCTTTGACTGTTACCAGTTGCACTGCCCAGAGGGCCACTCCGTGATTCCCTCACCAGTTCATGTCCTCTGAACCCTCCCACGTCATGCTGGCAGGGAATAGAGTGACTCCAGGGAAGCTGAAGTGTTGTGCTAGTGATGAATTTGGCCCTTTGTAAAAAGAGACTGATGTCCCTCTTTTCCCTCTCTTTCTCTCTCCAGCAGGACATTTTCATTTCCAACCAAATGACTCGTACAAGACCTTTTTGTCTGATGCTTTCAGTGTTCCAATGAGGATCAAAAACTAAATTCTACAAAGAAATATAAAGTGAACACTAGCTATGATTAGGGTAAATTTAATGCACTTTCTCATGTATGTTAATGCTTTATGTACAGCTACGCATGCAGCTAAGGAAATAGATAGATAGTATGGGGAATGGAAGAAAATGAACTTAATAGTGAAGGCTGTGTTTCCCCGAATGGGAATTTAAAGATTAAACATTTAAAGTTTGGGGATTGCCTTTTTCTTTTACCCATATTTTTCTCCCATCTCTGTCAGCCAACTTTCTGCTAACCCCCACTCTGCTTTTAGTTATCAACTTGCTTTTTTTATTCTGTCCATAGGAAAAGAAAGCAAGCAGACAAGAACTGAAAACAGAATTAGATAAATATCTGGCAGTGTTTCATGAGAAGCATATCCCAAAAAGCAACATCAATATAGATAGGGATCAACTGTTTCTTTGCTAGCTTTAAGGACAGCTGTTTGGCAGCTCTATACTTCCCATGTATGCTTTGCAATTTATGTATAAATGTAAATTTCCCCCCTGAGTCCCACCCCACATAGGAGAAAATAATAATGAAAAAAAGTTTGGGGGAGATATTTGCAAATGATAAGAATCACATGCATCTATAGTAACATGTTTTGTATAAAGATTTTTAAAGCAGCTTTTTAACTCTCGAATGTAGAAAATGTAAAATGCAATGATTGGGTTTTTTCATAACCAGTAACTATATAGATAGATAGATAAGCTGGGATGGGGAGGGACAAACAAACCTAAAGATGACAGATCTGTACAGAACTGTTAGTATGCCAGATCTTATTACAGAGCAGTGGGAGGCCTTGTACACTACGCACCAGCTCTATGGGGACCTCCATATTTAAAACAAGATGAAAAAAATGTGATTTGAAAAACCCCTCATGGGCAGCCTTCAAAGGCACAGACAGGTTCTGACTGGATTAACATTTATTGACTGTTTAAGCCTGCTTTTTTGCTTCAGGACAGAGATACACGAGTTTAATTGCGGAGGCTGTTCTGCCAACTGATCACCAGAGTGGCAACCAAAGCTTTACTAATCGGTCCTTCATTAAAGAAAAGTCTCTATTACAAAACAAATTAAGCATGCTCTGATCATAACCTACAGGTCCAATGGAATTACAGCAAAGTTTAAGCTGTTAGAGCACTGAAAAACTTATTAAGGTTTAGCGCTGAGATAGCACTTTTGTATTGATTTTACAATACACAGGTATTATGATTTATGGAGTGCTAGTGTCACTCTAACAAGCTGAAGGACACACAATATCATCTCCAACATCATTAAAATTCAGAAGCCTCTAGAACTAACTCATCAACCACTGTACATTGTCACAGACTATAGAGCTGTATTCCAGTTGGAAAATGCCCTAAGCTTTCCGGACAGTTGTCTTCCTGAAACGTTTAATTAAAAAAGGCAAAAAAAGAGAGAACTCGACCTCCGTGCACGTTTAAAAAATTCACTAATTGCAAATGTCCAGCTGATGTGATAGAATGGCACTCTTACTCACTATCACCTATACCGAAATGAGGTTTTTCTGCCTTCTCTTTCCTGAGTACCAAAGCACTTGTGAGTATTAGGAAATAGCTGGTTAATCGAAACCGAAAGAGGAAGAGTGAAAGCCATGCATTATTTTTCCTTATTCTGTACCCGGAATGTTTGATATTCTCGAAGTTTGAGGTCCCCACCCCGTCTCAGACCGAAGCCATCCCTCCCTGACCCTGCTTTTTCCCAGGAAAACAAAAAAAGCAAATCCGGACAAAGCACCGGCGCTCAGGGCACCGCGCTCCTTTTAAAAGCGGGGAAAGCGGCGCCTCATGTAAACAAAG
>NW_009732113.1:0-2335 GCF_000703405.1 Apaloderma vittatum | reverse complement strand
GCCGGCCCAGCCCTAACCCACGACACTGTGATATATATAAGCTTTTCTTTATTCTACTTGCACGTCGAATGAATAGGAGGTAGGATAGCCACACATCTTAAAAGGAAAGAAAAAAAAAAAGAAAAAAAGGAAGCCCCAGACAATCAACCAGACTTTTTCTCCTTCAGCTGCTGCTTTTGCTGTTCTTTCCTGAAGTCTCCCAGTTAATGCTGTGTGTATGAGATATCTTTCTGGATATCATGAGGTTCATGATTTTATCCCATGATTTTGGAGCTACTTACTCGGAACTATTATATTGATATACTGCCCTGCATTTGGGTAAATATCAGGGTCCCTAATGTATCTTTCACAATAGATTTATTCCTAATAGGCAAGCTACAATTCTTGGAAGAATTATCTAGGAAACTTGAACAGTGTTAATTATATGCAGCTAGTCTCAGACTTCAGCAGTCTCTCTGCCTTCTGAAGCCATGCATAGTCATTGAGAGATGCCTGAGCTAGCAGAGTTAAATCAATGCAAATACATGCAGCAACTGTGCATAAGCCATATATGATTAGTTTAACCCATCTGGTTTCTACAGTGATGTCAATGTGTCAAAAGGACACCAGCATACACTTTGGCCTTAATGAACACTTCTCCTGAAGAATGATCTCCATAAATTTCCAGATGAACTTAATGTGAGCAGATTTTGAAGTCGGGGAACTTGTCTGTATTTCAAATGTGTGACTGATCTCTACAGTCTAAACAGTACCTTATTAATAGCATGGGTATCATTGGCCTGTCATTAGACATTACCGAGACCAAGAACATACTATATCATTCTTTTGTGGGCCCATATGGTTGCCCAATATTCTCTTTCTATCGGATTGTACTAGGTTTTGGCATCTGAAAGCTATCTGGAACAATAAGCTACAGGTTTCCAATCGTGTCCATGTAACTGAAGTAGCACCATACCACGACCATAGCTGCTGGCATCTTCTGAAACAGCTGTAGACTTAGGAACATCATAAAATGCCAGAACTGGGGATACAGCCAATAGAGTCTTTAAACTCTCAAACCCACACTCCTGTTCTTTATCTTGTTTCTTTTTATTGTCTGCTCTAGGCAGTTTATAAAAAAGATTTGCCTTTTTAATGAGAGGTTAAGTATGAATTTGCTTCAGATTTTATCATGCTAATGAGCAGTACCAGTTCTGATACATTTTTCATTTGGTGATGTTTCAAATATAGTCAAACTGATAATCTGAATAATGTCATAATTTCAGCCTTGTCATGACGGCGTAGTCCTTGTCTGAGTCTATACCTGCATCTTGCAAGAATTTTGGATTATTTGTTAATTGTGAACCATACCTTTTTGCTGAAAGGAACAGACCAAGGAAAGACCTCTTAAATCTACTTGTGTGGTATTTTCACCAAAACTGATACCAAAAAAGCAAGCCAAGTATCAATTCAGTTCCAAGTTATGATCTGTTGTTCTCTACCATGCTACAAATATTTCTTTTAAGCTGTGGAAAATACAACTTTAGGCAATATTTGGCATGAAATAAATGTACACTCCTTTGATAGGGTTAATCTACTTTTTCCTGAATTTAGTAGATTTCATCAAACTAGGCTTACCTCCTCTGTGCACTATACAGAACCTGTTTAAAAGATTTACCTGTAGAGGTATTATTAGGAGAAGAAAAATCGCCAGAATGGGATCTTTGCCTTAATAACTAAAGCAAGTGTTGATTCAGTGTGTGACATGTCTCATTCCAGCTGAGGTTTTGACCATTATCCCGGGGTGCTTCAGACTTCTATTTAAAAAAAAAAAAACAACATCAAAGACAAAAAAATAGGAAAGACATCAGGAATTCCTTTCAGATTGTTTCCACATTTCTCCTGGGCTACACTGTAAATTATTCCAAATTGCTCATTTCCCAGACCTGTCTCAACTTTATTCTACTTAAAGCCAAAGAGCCTGACTGCAACTCCCAGAACTAGCCTGATCCCTCATCACCAAAGCAAAGTGGAAATTACAGACACCTTCCTAAAGGAAGCCAGGACAAGGAAACCAAAACTGAGCTTGACAGATATTGGCTTCTTTACATTTCAGCTGCTTACCTGTCCTCAATTTCTTCCCACTGGTGACTGCACTTGCTAAACAGTAAAGGTAAGGAATAGCTGGTGCTGGTGAGCAAGCATTCCTTCTGCACAAGCATTCCTTCCTTCCTTCATCTGTGTGGAAGTATAGTCACTCTAGGGACTCTGGTTTGTGTGCACATTGGGTCTGTCTCATTGCCCTGATAAGGGGTGCTCAAACTTGCTTCCCCTTCCCTTCCCTTCCCTTCCCTTC
>NW_009732112.1:66044-67865 GCF_000703405.1 Apaloderma vittatum | reverse complement strand
GGCCGCTGGGTCAGCAATCCCATTTCAGGGGGAAATCTCCCTCCTGCTGCTGCTGCAAATGTGGCAGATGAAAAGCACAATGGTGTTTACAGGGACAGCAGGATGGGGATTCAGTACAACGTACGTGTTAAAATACCGGTGGTGTTTTCTACACTGACACCCACATGATTTCCTACCCTTACACTCACAGGTATCCAGACAAATCTTACAAATGCCCATGCTCACACTTGCTTCGGATGGCGGCAAGGTGTCACTCAAAGTTGGCAGAACCTGAACTTTTGAGGAGCCAGTGGGCCTGTGGCCGAGCGGAGCCAAGCCTCGAACGCTCCCTCGGTCCCACTTCTGGATTTCTCTGCGCTTATGGCTTTCACCACCCGAGCGAGGCACGTTGCCCCAACCCCAGCAGATTTTAACCAGTGACAAGCATCCTCACACCCACCCCAGTGCAGCTGACGTCACCACCACCCGTGCTCACTGAATGAGGGCCCTTTTCCCCTGACCACGCGACATGGTGGCAAAGTGAGGCAGCTGGGCACGGAGAAAAGGAGCAAAACAATCCCCGAGTCTTATTGCAGGGAAAGGGGGGCTGGATGACACATTTCCCCTGCTGCTCTTTTTATGTCACTGCTCTTCACCTGCTGATGTTGGGCACTGCCCTAACACAATGATGGTTTGCATGGGGGCAGCCGGGAGTCTTTGGGCAAGATGAAATAACAATCAGAAGTCTCCATCTTTCTGTGCGTGTCTAATCCTGGCTCGCCGGGTTGGTGGCTGGAGTTTCATTTCTCTTGTTTTTTTTTTTTCTAAGTTTGAGAGCTGCAAGACTGGCTACAGTCAGGTCGCCACTTCCTGGTTGTGCGAAACTGGGAACAGCACAGCATTTCACAGCTTTGCACATATTTTTGGCTAGTTTCTAGGTGTTCTGCATTTAGATTACCAAGCAAACTGTGCTGGCTAAATGTGAGGAATCCTCCAGTATTTCTTATGCAACATTTTCAGTGTATCTACTCTGTGTCAAATAAAAAAAATAAAAATAAATCCGCCTTGCAAAAGCAACAGAGCATAAGGAAAACAAACATAAAAGTATGGACATTTTTGCAAAGAACTCAATTTAGTTCTCTGTCACCTCATCCTCCCTTTCTGCCTCCCTGTTGAAATAGAAGATGAAGGGCCTCACGGGATCAATTTTGCTCTTGGCAAGACTGTCAGGAAGTTTTTACTCCTTCATCAACCAGTGATTTCCAGGAGGCTGCTCAGTATTTGCTCTGGAGGATCACAGATACTGTACTGCGCAGCCTCTATCCCACCTTGAAAAGGAATATTGCCAAGGTTCCCATCCCTCTCTAAAGAGAGCCACGTCCTCCTGCCTGCCCAGTCACCTCACAGGGATGTGGTGTGTTAGTCTCTGATGCTGAGCAGAAAATCAAATACCTAGGAGACCCCCTATAAAACCACAGCTCTCTAACTTTAGGAAGCCTGTGGCCCATGTCCAGATTTGTGCCTCAGCACAGCGAATTCGGGCAGGGAGAAAGGAAGGGCAACAATGCCACAGTGGACCCCGGGAGGGTGAGCCATGTCTTGGTTGGATTCCAGCCATCACTTAGTAAAGTTGTTAGGTTGCTCTGACTATCTGCAGCCCCCAGGACGCTGCAGAAGGGTGGGAACAGCTGGGCCAGATGTACCACTGCTCTAATTACCTTTTTTCTGGCTCACCTTTAAGGAGACATATGGTTAATGATACAACGTTAACCCTGTCCTGCCTGAGCTTCCCTTTCTCCCAACCAAGCGACAAACCTGAGTGGGCAGTGGCAAGGAGCAGGG
>NW_009732112.1:64795-66011 GCF_000703405.1 Apaloderma vittatum | reverse complement strand
AAAATCATCTACAAGGACTGATGGGCAGAGGTGGGGGAGAGGACAGTCAAGACCTCAAAGGATGGAGGCCACTTCACCTGCCAAATGATAGGAAAAAAAAGCAATATGAGAAGCAAAACTGAAAATCAGTCTCACGATAACAGTTCCGGGTTACTCAGAGAGAGTGCATTGATTTAGGCAAAGTCATTCCATGTTCCATGTTAGCCTCTTGTTGTAATAACCCATTTTTAATCCAACATTTAAGCTTTGCTGACCCCTATTATTCCCCTAACACCATTACAGCCAGCAACCTAGCACATAACTGAGTAGGACTGAAATACCATTTTGCTCTCAAACACCATGGTTTTGTTCCTAAGGGAGGAAGAAAAGTCTCACGGAGAGTAGGGGTGGGGCACGAGGAAATACGATTCAACAGCACTAGCGATCTAAATACAACAGCAGGGAATGGGAAACGTTGTCAAAGCCACAGCATTCAACTGGCAGACCCTGGCTGGTTTCTACTGGAAGGAGGACTCTGAGCGGCTCATTCCAGCTTATCAGTGCTCAGGCAGCGCTGGAGTCGTGCCAAGGATACAAGACTGGCACACGGACTGCTTCTAGTCCCATCAGGTTTGTACTTTAGCTTGGTCAGAGTCCAAAAGGAAAAGGAGCAACCAAAATCATTTTTTAGCAGGAGAAGGGATGCTCTCCATGCAGCAACACTTGTGGCCAGGCTGAGCAATGTCCTGTAGGATGCAGGATGCTGCCCCCAACTCATGCTGCCTGCACTGAAACCAGCCTTACCCAACATTCTTCCCAGTCAAGTATATTTAGCAGTGGCTTGTAAATGACAGTGGAGAAAACAGTACAACTGACAGGTGTTTTTGCTTAGAAATACCTTTATTTTATAAAGCCACAGTTTGTTCTGTAAAGTTTTACCACACTTATAAAAAAGGGGCCTGACAATTCTGAGGGAGGAAAGAAAAGCTGAAAACATTTCTTGTAATTCAGGGTTACACAAAGGTTATATTTATAATATATATATTTATTTATAATTTGAAGACAGTAGAGATGAAATTGCGATATGAGGGGCAGCTGCAGGGTCAGATTTCAGAGACTTGCTCATGTCCTACAAATAGTGTTTCTTGACAGAAGGGGTTCACGAGGACCATCCCACTGTCGCGGTAGTCGCCGTTGGCAGGGGAGCGCGGCTCCGGGGGGGGGGCCCTGGAGGAAA
>NW_009732112.1:56964-64702 GCF_000703405.1 Apaloderma vittatum | reverse complement strand
TCCCAGTCCTTCAAAAGTGCCTGAACTTTGGGGGCTCTGGCTTCGGGAGAGCTAAGTTTGGTGAGCAGGTTTTACCTTTCTTCAGGGAGTATGAGCTGTGAGGAAAGAGCATTTCTGACAGTCAGGCTGATTCTTTCTTAGACCGGGGACCCAGAAATCAGATGCACCAGACTTCAGGTCCCTTAGCAGAATTTGAGCTTTCACATTTCTGGTTTTGGTTGTTTTCTTTTTTATTTTATTTCTTTCATGACACACTGCAACAGCTTCCTGTCTACCACCTGGACTTGACTCCTCAAAGATGCATTTTCAGGTTCTTTTTAAGACCAAAATCCCACATATATGGTTCCAAGCTCTTCGAGCGTGCCCCAGTTCAGTCTTGTTCTGGTTAGTTTTAACTGACTCAGATGACAGTTTCTGGACACTATGTGCAAATAGGCTGATGGCTTGATTCTTGCTAAGTCCAGACCAGGTCCTAACTTAGCTTGAGCAACATGATTGCCCAAAGTGGGGTTACTGAAGCATCTGTGAGTTGCTTTTTTAATTTAATGAGTTAGTCAGGTAGCTGATCTGAAAATCACTTTAGCATAAATTCAAACTCTCCGCTCTTTCTAGAATTTAAATACCTCTGAACTAAGCTAAATTATTCTTCTCTGCCTCTGTGACCAGGGAATACAGTAGGATCACCTGCCCGAATAAGAATAATGCCACTGAACAAGTCAAATCCCACAAGTAAAGGCTGATGAGCACACACCACCACTACACACTCTCATACACTGACGTTTTGGTTGATTACATACTGGGAACACTCACTCCCTGAACTGGTGTTTGAGAAGGTACAGGCAGCTCCTAAGACGTAAGTGCACAAAATTTCTTTGCATTATTAACTCTTTTTAACTAATTATTAATCAAATCCATCTAGACATGGTGAACTCCTGCGAGCACACAGCAAGATGGAACACACCCACTACGGCCAGGAACAAGATGGCAACCCAGTTTTGGTGATGTCTTTATCCTATTTTATACATGTGCAGGGCTGAGGCCTTCTCAAAAAGCTGTTTCCCCAGCTGTGCACAGAGAGCTCAAAGCTCTGCTAACATGACTTGCTCCCCCACCTCTCCTAGCACAGCTTCAGAGACAGTTCTCAGACACTACTTCTGCAAATGAGGTACCTCTGAAGTCTCCAGGGACTGGATCTCTCTCGGTAGCTCCACAGCATGTCTGTTGAAGTAGTCCATGGTGA
This sequence comes from Apaloderma vittatum, assembly GCF_000703405.1. NCBI lineage: Eukaryota > Metazoa > Chordata > Aves > Trogoniformes > Trogonidae > Apaloderma > Apaloderma vittatum. The sequence continues at coordinate 63,462 of NW_009732112.1, read as the reverse complement.
TGGCATTATTCCAATAGCTCAGGTTGTTTTCTGGGTTAGATGTCTTCTTCTTCCTCCTCATGCAGCAGACTGTCAGCAGAACTGCTGTCAACAGAAACGTGCCAGAAGGTTGGTTATTTCCTTTCAGTAAGGACTCGCTGGTACCTTACATTTGGTTTTTTAAGTTGCATGAGGAGAGGGTTGGTGACCTTCATTCATACGATTCAAATCTAGTTCTCTCCTGACAAACCCACACCATTAAGTCAGAATCTGAGCCACACAGATGAGGCTTCAGGCTTGGCAGATTATGCAGTTTTTACTTTCTTTTAATGCACATCTGCAAGATGTGGCTGCCTGGCTAAGGAAAGGCTTGGGTGCTGTAGCTGCTGGTATTTTAACTCCAGAGCAGGGATTTATTTACCAAGTATCAATCCCAGAGCTGGGGCTCTCCTGCCCGTCTCCATCAGCTCTGTCAGGACTGGGGAATCTACTGATGAGCGTAACCCGTTCCCCACACTTGACTGGGCACTGGCGATGTCTGAGCCTGGCTTTTTTTTTCTGATCTGCTGTGCACACCTGAGCTTCTGCAATCTGAAATACTCCAGCTTTAAGCAGAGTGATTAGGCAAGATGAAGTGACCAGCAAGGGAAACTTGTTGATGCCATTGTCTGTCTGGTCTCGAGGCCACCGGCACCTTCCAACTGCAGCAATGCCAGGACACCACTCCTCCAGCACCCCAGCTGAATGCAAAGCTGACTGAACACTATTTTCTAACACCTGTGGAATTAATGGACCAGCTGTGCTTGTAACCGCCCTGATTTACGCAGACAGGCAGTTAGCTGGACACGTACTTACTCTGATTTGTACCTGTGAAACAGGGAATGCCCTGCCGTAACTCACTCCATTATTTCTAAACCCCTCGTGGTGGAAAAGAGGAGAGAAAATATTAATGAAGCAGAAAAACGTATTATTTTCTCAGCTACAGCTAAAATTATATATTAGAATGATAGCTCAGAGGAAAGAAATGACTGCAGAGAGGTCAAAGCTGCTTTGTAGTTTTGACAGACATTGCAGCTACCCATATGCTGTGGGTCTAAATTTTTATCCCATCCACTCACATAAAATGGCAATACCAAAGTACAAGGCTAGTGCTCTATTTAAAACAAAAGAATAAGCTACTAAAGAAAAAATAAGTAACATTAATAGGTTTGAGTTCAGAAGGTTTATCTTGCATTCAAAGTGAAAGTTCCGAAACTAATGGGAAAATCTCCCAGACCATTCCTGTGTGTTTCAGGAAAACAGGTCATCGTCAAACTTACTCTTATCTTGGACTCATACTGCTTCGGCCTTCCCGAGAGCCAACAGACCTCAGAGCTTTTTGGTCCCCCCAAGGCACTGAGTGTTTTTTGAAGGTGCCTGAGGATGTGACACAGCTCCAGCAAAGCCAACTCTACCGCTGTGCAAATATTTTGAGAGCCTGAGGTTTTACCGCTTATAAAACGACATGGCTGCTGACAGAGAAGTATCGGATTTGGGTTTTAGAGGGCTGGAAAGCTGGGGACATTGAGTTGAGAGAGATCCCTGCTTCTCCCCGCAGGAATTGGCCCTGCCACGTGCAGATATGAGTGTTCTGCAGCAATAACACTCTCTCTCTTCAGTACTCTCTTGGCCTCCAATCTCAGCACACACACCAGCAAAAAGGTGGAAGACCACAGAAATTGGGTTCCTGAGCTTCCTCAGAGGTAACGTAGAATCATAGAATCATTCAGATTGGAAAAGACCCTTGGGATCGAGTCCACCATTAACCCTACTCTGCAAAGCTCACCCCTAAGCCATATGCCCCAACACCACATCTGAACAACCTATAAACACACCCAGGGATGGTGACTCAACTCCCTCCCTGGGCAGCCTGTTCCAGTATTTTAGCAGAAGGCTGCCTAGCTAAGCTGACCTGATTTAAGGGGGAGTGAGAGGACAGCAGGGCTGGAGTGGGGCTATTTGCTCCTCATCTTGTATTAACTACCATTTTGTGGCATATTTTAGTGAAATTACTGTAGCCCACATAGGACTGCTCGCTTCCAGAATGATGCTAGGAACAGGGTACAGCTTTACTGATATTCTTAGATACCTCTTTGCTCCTATGATTAGAATTCTGTGTATTACAAGAAAACCCTTTCGTGAGACAGAGTTGCGATGGCCAGCAAGGACATAATAAGAGGATGAACAGAGGGCAGAGATGGTTTAGGGAGGGGACAAATGGCAGTTCCAATAAGAGCACAGAGAAACAGTTTGTTTCAACACTTAATTTCCATCATGGGGACATGTTTGCATTCCCTTTGTCTTCTAAATACCGCCAGCTTTATCTGCCACTTCCTCAATCTCCTTTTGCCTTTTTTATTAAAAGCTTTCACTGCATTATCAGAAATGGCCCCCATGTATGTGGGCTTCAGCCTCTTCTTGGACTACAGGACAATGCAGTTGTGTTGTGTTTCTCAGCTCTTAAATAATTTGCATGCCTCTTTTCTTATCTTCCAATACTTTTAAACAAAATAAATCACCAGAATTGTACTTCATATTCAATATTGCCCTCATAAATGCAGTGCAATGAGATCATACCAACTCCCTACAGTGCCCTGAGAGTCTTCTGCCTTTTCTTTCAACCCATTTAAACATTTTACCAATATTACATGGCCGTGTGCCCCCTTCCCCCACCCCCCAGCACCTCCCACATAAAACACATGTTAACAGACTTGAATGTTGCAACCACTTAAAAAGTCAGGAAATATTCAGACTGAAGGATGTTAATTTACTTCTCCCTATGTCTGCTGGTCACAACATAAACTAAGTTTCTACACTGACTGAACTGACTTCTGCGTGTCTGATTTGCAAGTTTCTCTTCTTACGTGTTTTATCATGTTATTCCGTAATTACAGAGCACAGGGACCAGGGTGGAGGGTTTTCAAATGAGTCCCTATCATGTCTTGCTCTGCATTGCAGAGACGGGCACCCCTGCACGTACAAAAGCACGTGCACAAAAATGTTCAGGGCTGAGTGAAGGGCACCATGAAAATAACTCATGCTGTGACATGTAGAAAACACCGGTATTGGTATTACGTACAACTTGGCTTTTCTAGAAACTCCATGATACAGAATCCTTCATTTTCGCAGCCATTAGGTGGCGTTAGTGACGTGACCCCTGTTATTTCTATCATGAAACGGAGGTGCCAAAAGCAGGAACGATTTCCCCAGGTCCATGCAGCAGACTTGGCTCACGCATTCCTATTCAAAGCACTCCTTTCCTGGCATTTCACTGGATTTCAGTAGGACCCAGAAACCTCTGCATCCTTCAGGAAATATCTAGTGTACGGACGGTCTCGGCAGCAGCTCAGGGCTCACCGTCCCCCTCGGTGGGCCTGGCAGCAGTCCTCAGGATGCCAGCCCGAGCACAGAGCCGGGGCAGCAATAACCTCCTGTGACAGGAGTCCTCAAGTGACTTTCTCTGTGGGTCGTCCCCTCCTCAGGCAGCTCAGATTATTTAAGAGCACGGGGCTGCACCTCGATATCCGAGACATCTCCACCCTTTCAGCATCCCAAGGCAGGAGCAGGACGGTGTTTTCTCACTCCATGCCCGTTAACAGCTGCGAAAGCCCCTCACCAAAATCTTCGCCCCTTGAAAAAGAAACCCAAGCAGCTGTGCTGCCCTTCACCTCTCTTTTAGCACCAGTCCCCCGCGCAGCAGAAGCAGGGATGTCCTCAGCCGCCTGTGCCCGGGAGGTGGCGACAGTCTCCTTCGCACACCCACACCACACGCTGCACCTCGTACACCCCACACTGTACACCCCACACCTTCTCCTAGAGGAATAACCCACGCCTGTACACGAGCACTTACGCGGCACAGTTTGACCAGCACTTACCACGGCACAGTGTAACTCTGGGATGAAAGCAATTCCCTAGGAACTTCAGCTAGATCCGAAAAAATTTTAAAAAATCCCGTTTAAATGCCTCTGCCTGTCATTCATTTCAATGTGGAAATGTGTCTGAGGATCCCTAGGCTTTCGAAGGAGAGTCCTGCTAAAGACCATCCTCATAAATCTAGTCTTGAAAGCAGGACTTCAGTATCTGAATCCTTCAAACACTCAGTTGTATTAAAGCTGGTATAGATAATTTTCAAAATCACATTTGCCTTTTAAAAAAATGTAGCTTACAAATAAAAGAAAATAGGCACAGTCATATGAACACAAACTGTTATGGCACATATGCTAAGAGGAAAAGTCTAAACACCACTGTCTAATGAATAGTGGGTTAGAAGTGCTGCCAACAGACTCTCCATGTTAATATTATTAATAACTACCATGAGTTAGCAGCTTAAATATGGCAAGTTGCAGGCAGAGACATACTCCAGTTTACACACTGATTGTGCTTCCTGTGCCTGTGCTGGCTGGTATTATATTTTGTGTTCTGTATTCAGACGCTTTCTACCCAGATCAGCTTTCTTTCTGAGTATTGGCCCAAAACACTTACTTGATCCTGTTCATTAAACCACCAAATAGAACCACTTCTCATCACGAGCTTGCTCTATCCCAGCATCTCCCCTCTGCCTTTTGCAGAGGCACGCACACATGCTCCTGCTTTGGTTTCTCTTTATGTGGACTGTCCCGCTTTTAGGTTTAAGCTTTGCTCTCCCTCGTGGCTTTAACCCTGCAGGGATTCACACCGGTCCCACTCTCATGTGCATCCCTGCAGCCTCAGCCACTGCCCACTGGCACCTGATTCAGCTCCTTGGCTGGACAGAAAGCACCCAAGATCAAAGTGAAAATTATTTTTTTTGTTCACTTTAGCAATCTGCAGGTCCAGTAAGGCAGAAGGAGAGGGCAGGAGAGAAATTTTGGACTTTAAACTCTGATGGTTCACAAACTGCCTGCAATGGAATATTTCAGTGTGCTGGAAAACTGCTGTTTCCTAAGAATTAGTCATTACAACTGTCATTAATCCCTTGGGTTAGCAGTGGGCTTTTTAAACCCAATTCCAAGGCAGCATAAGGCAGTTCCTAGATTACCGGCTTAAACACCTTGAAGCAAAGTCACTTTGCCTTCTAGGGTTGTTCAGCCTTGTGTTAAACCCTCAAATGCAGGGCCCCAAAAGACTAAGTGATTTCTAACAGCAACACAGCAAGTATGTTTTGAGTGATTGCTTCTCATCCACCTCAAGCCACCTGCCTCTCTTAGCTCTGCACCTGGTCCTTGAATCTGAATTTTAAGGAAAGAGAAAGCAAACCAAAGTGCCAATTAACTTACAACATGAAGATATAGGTACGCTGATAGCCAGAATGATCCAGGCAATGTCCATCTTGCTGAGACAGATGGTTGCTCTGTGCTGGGGTTTGTCCCCCTCAGTGACATGGGAGATGTTTCCTTGCACACCAGGTTTCCAGGTCCCAGCAGGAACCAGTCTGTTTAGAAAGTTCCCAGTGGCAGTGGAGCCAGCTGTGGAAACGGGGCTGGACAACCTCGTGGCGGGCGCTGCGGAGAGGGGGCTGCCCAGTGAGGTCGCATTTGTCACCGCGCCACGCTGCATTGGGGAGGGTCCCTCGGAGTCTCCCGCTGCTGGGGAGGGGACGTCGACATCAAAACCGGTCTGGACCGAGCGACCCGTCACAGTGGCGGCAGATCCGGGGCCAGCAAACAGAGGGACGTTTGTACTGAGGTTCAAGGTTACCCAAGAGTTGTTTTCGCTCAGCATATCCCACACGCTGTAGCGGGTGGGTTTAAAAGGCACCGATGCTGCTTCAGGATTTGTGGATGGTCCAGCAGTTGTGCTGGTGGCAAGATCTGCATCCTGCCCCACGAGCTTGGCCCCGTCCCTTTGCTCTGCTCCCAGGAGGCTTCCCGAAGCGTTACGTTGAGGAGGAGGGTCTGAGTGTGTAGTTCTTGCCAGCCCCGTGCCGTTCGGATCGCTGGATGCAGCTGTCTGGGACTGGAACGGGTGATCTGTGAAAGGGCTCCTCAGGGTAGGGAAGGGAGAATGCAGGGTGGTCTTTAGGTAAGGCTCTGAGGACTCTGTGAAGTTGCCTTTGAAAACCTGGAATATTTTCACCTTGGGGCGAGTCTGTCCCGAGTACAAAGCGCTCTGGTTGTACAAATGATATGTTTCCTTTTCACCGCTGCTCGCTTGCTTTTGCCCGGGGGAAGGACGGGGAACGGTGTGAGCGGAGGTGGGAAGAGGCTCCGTGGCGGGGCTGTCTTTGTGCCGAGGTGTTGTCCCCATGGCTGTGACAGTGGTAGTGTCCATTGGGAAGCCCTGAGAGGAGGAGACAGTGGGAGACAGTACCTGAACAGAAAACACCAGCTCTTCTGTCAGTGCCAAGATCAGTAGAACACCTGGAGGGAAAAAAAACACAGAGAGAGTGAGACACCAGGGAGGGACCTGCGGACAGGGTTGTCACGTGTCTGGCAGGAAGGAACACCTCCTGCGTGCTGTGAAAGGACAGAACAAGACTTAGGATCCAATGTTATCGGCTTG
>NW_009732112.1:53330-56933 GCF_000703405.1 Apaloderma vittatum | reverse complement strand
GGTTATCGCTTTGTCTGGGAAAGCAGGAAGAGAAAGGAAAACCCGTTGGGGCTGCCACAGTGGTGAGGTGGGAACAGGAAGATTGCCGGGCATCTCTGCGGCACTGGGAGAGAGGAGCTTGTAGGATGGACTTCAAAGTGCCATCTGCAGGTGATGTCCCTGCAGAAGCTACAAAGCACCCTGCTCTTTCGGGGTAGAAACAAGAGATTATTTCATGTTTGCTTTGGCCAGAGAGCTCTCCAGATGAATGTCTGCATCGTAATTGGGAACCTTAGTCCACTCGTTCTTTTTGGCTGCAAAATTCTAAATTTGGCTGCCTCCAGTCTTGGATGTCATTAAGCTATCTGGTTTCTGAGAGAGCAGCTGCTTAGCCCTTGCCGAAAATTAGGTCAAGAAGGGATGTCTGATGAGAGGGCTCCCTGGGTTACATATGCTGTCCTTTACCTAGCAACTTCGGAACACTGAGTCACTTATTTTAGAGTAGGAGACATGGAAAATCTCTAAATGTTAAAGACGCACAAGAAAACATAGCTATATTCCAGCCATTTTAAAATGTGATTATTCAGGGTCTGACTCAATCTAACATGACCACCCCTTGCACCCACATACAAATATTTGGTTGTAACCTGTTCTGTGTAGGATCAGGTGGGATGAAATTTGTCTCCTGCCACACTCCATGGAGCACATAATTCCATGAGGGGCCAGATTCCCACCGTGGGCAACATCAGTTCTTCCACTTATTCCCAGTCCAGATAATGGATGTGGGGCAGCTGCAGTAGCAGAAGCCTCCCCGGGATGTGGGGATGACACACTGTGAGGTCGAGCAACCCGCGGTGGGACGACATCAATCATATGCCACCGCTTCCATATGTCGGAGCTGCTGAGGGTAACAGGGATCTCTGCCCATGAGGAAGCACCCGGAATAAATCCCTTTTGCACGGTCCGCGGAGCATCGTCGTACAGCACGGTGAGCACGTGCGAATCTCAGCCGGCACTGTCGAGGTGAAAAATGCTGTCACAGTCTGAACAAATCAGGGACACGAGCTCTCCAGAGCTGCAGGAATCCTGACTGGGCAATGATCACCTTCCAGCCCAGGCTGAAGAGCACCTCCCCTCCTCCTTCCCCAGGCTCGCCAGCTTTCTCCATCAGCGTTCTTGTGCCATTTAGTTCTCTCCTACTTGGGAATATCTGTTAGGGGCACCAGCAGAAAAGGGAGACAGGAGCAAATGCTTTGAACTGTGTTACTCTGAACCCTGTGCATCAGTCACACCCTTTCCCAAGCAGCTCAACACACAGAGCAGAACCTCACCAGAGAAGCAGTGCTTGTTCCTCTTACCCTGCTAAATGCTTCGATCTCCGACCACCGTTCCTGAACCAGAACAGCCCAGAGCTCTGCAACCAGCAAAACTCACCTCAGCTTGCCCCCAGCAGCCTCCCGCTACTTTGCAGAGCATCCAGAAGATGAAAACACTGACTGGGTAATGCAGTCAGAGCCAATTACAAGCAATGCACTTTCCGCTGCCTGATGCTAAAATTAGCTCCTTTATTTATTTATTTATTTATTTATTTATTTATTTCTGAAATAAATGTCTCTGACAAAAAAAATACATGGCCTGGGATACTGCTTCCCAGCTCCCAGCCAGCCACAGACAACACGCTCTCAGCACAACACCTAGTCAAAGACAAAAACCATATTCCATATGCAGAGATGCAGCTAGGAGAGCAGATCATGAAGCCTCGCTCCTGAAAATGAAAGGCAGGAGTTACCTCCACATTTCTGGCAACACTCATCCTGAGGTCAAGGTCAAAGCCGATCTTCTAGTGTCCATATGGCTAATATTTCATGCCAAGACACGTTGCTGCCACAGAACAAATTCAAAGAGGAAAAGATGATGATTTATTTTGGATTTAGTGTGTGGAGATAATGCTTCAGGAAGCTTTAGGTCTGCTGCTCTGAGCATTGGCAGATCTTGTAAGATACCAGATCATAAATGACTGTAATGCCTCCTAAAATTTTTAGATGTTCTTCATGTAACTACTTTCTCTCACACCTCAGGCGCAGAAACACATCTCAGTCAGGTTAATGTTTTCCTCCAGGATATTCCTTAAGGAAGAAGGAAGATGACAGCTTTTCTGCATACTGTGCCCTGGGGTCAAAAACCCCAATCTTCAGCTAAAAACCTCTCTGATATCCATCTCCACTTCCAGAAATACTGATATATCAGAATCTTGCTGTTAGGAAGATTTATAATCTCTCTGTGGCCGTCTGTTGCAGTAGCAGGTCACCGCGCATCAGGCACAGGAACCCAGATGCATTTAACTTGTACCTTTGGCTGGCTTGTAAAGTGTGGATAATTATTTAAAGGAACTACATCGGAAGGGATTTATCTGACAATAAACAATAACCACCGTGACACTGTCTCTGGCTGTGGCACTCACATTTTGCGCATCTGCTAGAACCCTTTAACAACCTTTACATAGTCATAAGCTACAGCTTCTTAGGACAGTTCTTAATGGGTTGAATGGATCACAGTAAGTTCTTCAGTGACAACCAGAGCTAACCTGTATCCTGAACTACTGAAAAAGTAGTCGGCTTAGCTGATCACTGTGAAAATAGCCCATGCTGTGTATTTAGGGAGAACCAGCTGACAACAAGGAATTCACAGCAGGCTTTGCTGGCCCTTCATTTGCTTTATAACTGATCAACAGCCAACTGGAAAGGAAAAGTAAAGCTCGAATTGGTATTTTCAGGTGCTCTGCGTCCTCATCTAAGCATGCCCTGGCTGGATTTGCAGTGACTCGATCATCCGGAGCTCCTGCTGACATTTCTACCGCCTGAGGATGCACAACATCTTACAAAGCGGGCCTTTTACTGAGGTCTCTGGTATTATATTGCCTTGTTTGGCAACTTCGGCTTAAGCCTAGGAAAGTGATATTCTGGATTTCCCTATGGAGGCATGGGAGGCATTTGTCATAGAAATGGACTAAACCAACCTCTTCAAATTTCTTCCTGACCTCTGTCTCTGCTTTGCAAATGCACTCACCCTGAGCAAAGGGCCCTAAGATGCTCAGGACTGGTCTTATTACTCTGAGCATGAGCCCCTTGGGGTAAGGACTGGAAGGCCTTACTATCTGCAGGTGTAATGGTAATGCAGATTGCTGCAAGCACATTGTATCAAATAATAATAATAATAATCAATTATATTTTCAAAGGTCAGTACACACTATTAGGTTTTTTTCATAAGGGGCCATTTCTGAGGTATCAGATCTCATGCTCAGAAGAGGTCAACCTGGTTTGGCTTTTAAATGCTGTGTGTCAAATTCCCACTTTTGGACATCTAATTTTATGACTGCATTAAAACCACTCAGCCCTAATGAAAAGGCTGATTGACCTGACGTCTCTGTGGTGTGAACCGTGTCATCCTGTGGTCTTGCACAGTGCCCCAAGAAGGGACTATTAAGTACAAAGTGAATTAACTTGAGGAAGAAGCACAGAGGAGTGACAGCAGAGTGCACGCAGAGGGTGATGACGTGCATTTAGCCATAAATCCTCCTTCCCAACAACAGGGTGCAACGGTTCAAATCTCAGCAGGATCGCCCTG
>NW_009732112.1:35311-53299 GCF_000703405.1 Apaloderma vittatum | reverse complement strand
CCCTTCGTATGCTCACATGAGGAGTCCAGAAATGATGTGTTCAGTTGTGTATGTGAAGATAATGAAGGAGTTCCTTTACTGTGGTGTTTTAGAAGACCACGGTTGATGTCCTCTGCCAGCATCTGAAAAGTTGCAGGTTAGGAATATTTTGCTTTCCCAGATGATTAAATAAGCAGGGTCCCACCATTTGGCAATTTCCTTAAGACTCCTTTATTTCCAAGTCAGAAAACCAGAGCAATCGGGGCCCCAGTAGCTGATGTTCTTTGCTCAGACCTCGGGAGCGCCTGCTAGGAGCCAGTGTCCTGCCACAGGACGACGTTGAAAGGCTTCACTAGGGGTTAATACTGCCCAGTCAATACCACACTTGGTGGACACTTCGAGAACAGCCTTCCTGCATGACACGGCAGAGTGGGCACACGGCTGCCGAGTCAGCTCACGCGTTCAGCCTCCCCGGGGCACCACCTCGGAACAACACAAACTTATGTAACATCTCATCTAAAGCCTGTGGAAAGGTTCCGGATGACTTCAGCAGGGCTTTGGACCAAGTCCTAATTGCCAGAGATACAGTGGAAACTTTTGAGCTGCGCATCCACATCCTTTTACATCAAGTGAATACGCATGACAAGCTCAGTCTTGCTACTTCGGACCCGTCTTTTTTCTTTTTAAGACAGTATTGCAGAGAAGTTAGCTTTTGTAAAATGAGGTCCATGTATAAAAACCACAGCCACCCCAAGCAGTGCTCAGCAAACATTTGTGCTCTAGCAAGTCAGGAAGAGCTTTTTGTGCAGAGACCTGCTGCTGGGCTCATTATTTCAGAATGCCGCGGGCAAGGGAAGCCAAGGGAGCCCTCTGACGAAAGACACGTTATCACAGAATCACAGAATTGCCTAGATTGGAAAAGACCTTTAAGCTCGTCGAGTCCAATCATTAACTGAGATAGGGCTTGGGTGCAGGACGCTGAAGCCTCGCTGTGCTCCTCACAGTTTTGCCTTACTAACAGTGAGAGAAGGTTGAAAAAAAACTGTTCAGAGCAACAGCAATGTTATTGCTGTAATGAAAGCTTTCTGCACAACACTATTAACTTCTCACATGTCTCTCCACAAATCTAAAACGTTACGGGGAACAAAATGAAGCTTTAATATATGGAAACGGTGCAGAAAGTATATATTATATATCATGTCTTTGTAATCTGTCAAAGCAATCCCATTTCCACTTTCAATAAAGCAGCTTTCATAAAAACAGAGAGTTAAGCAACTTTCATCTCCCTTATTGGTGGCAGAACTGAGGGAAGAAAAAGTAGGCTGCTTTGCACAGAAAATTTCTTTCCCGGTGTGTGCATCAACAGCTGTCACAACAGAAGTCCCTGAGATTAACTTACAAGTTACTGCCTGTTTTCCTTTGTAAGTATTAGACAGGGTGATCAATCCCAACTTCAGTGCACAGAGTAGTTGGTAAAATGCAGGGAATGAGACGCACGGAGTAACAGCTCTATTTGCAGTAACATAAAACAGCAGCAGCAGCAGCAGCTCTGAAAATCACATGTACAAACACCAATTAAGCAGCACTCGCTGGCACTCCCTGCGCAACAGCAGCAACAGCAGCTACAGTTTTCACGTGGCAAGATGTCCTGGTCCCGGAATGATCCCAAAAGATTGCAGAATGCTATTTTCGCCATAAGACACGCTTCTATCACAGACTTTGAGAGAGCGAGGCATAAATTGAAATTAATTTCTGGTCCTCCAGGGAGTTGAACAATGGGAGGTAGGAACAGGAGTAGCCACGGAGCAGGCAGCTCTGGCTGCACTAGAGACTCACAGATGGGACAGGAATAGGTGCTTTAGAAACGCTTCAAATCCTACATTCAGCTAAATATATACAGACATCCGAGATGCTGAACCTTGTGAAAAGGCTTTACTGACAATCTAGGACAACAGTAATTACCGAGAAGAGGGTAAGAAAGAAAGAGCCTGGCTTTAGCCGCTCGTTCAAGGCAATCACTTACCTGGAAATATCATTTGGACTTGTCAGCAGACATCCTCACCTACTCGCATCACACAGACCTGGAAGCCTCATCCTTCAGCAGAAAAAGCAAAGATCCCTCTTCCTCCTAAGGAGGCAGCGGCAGGCGGGGGCTGCTGGTATTGTCAGAGCTGGTTTGGAGGAATGAGGACAGAGCCAGCCCAGGCAGGCGTGTCTTGCAGTGAGAGGGCTCGCTCCTTTATGGAGCACCTCCGCAACCGCGCAGCGGGATCACCCGCTGAGCCGGCCGGCCCTGCCGGCGGCTCCGGGAGCTGCTTGGTATTCCGCCTGGGTTTCCTGTCAAGCCTAGATCCAGTTTGTCTGACATGGGTCTATTCAGATGCGAGAGGATTGCTGGCCATTCTCTTTTTTTCTGGGGACAAAAACAGCGAACGAGCACCTCAGCTGCCTGTCCTTGGTGGCTCCAAGGCAGCATTGCCCTCCCTCCAGCCCAGCACTTGGCTTTTCGTGTGCGGATGGATGGATGCGATGGAGCTACCTCCCCACTTCTGCATCTCCACCAGGCTTTCTGCTTCATTCAGTCATCTCTAATGACATAAATATTCCTGTCAGAGGAAAATATGGGGAACACGATAGCAATCACCCTCCCTCCTTCTCCCTCCCTGGCATTGAAATGCAGGTGCCAGATTTTATTTCTTCACTCCTCATTGGTGAATGGGTGATTTCTACTTTGCAACCATAAAGAAGTCTGCAGATCCTGTGATTCCTAAAGCCATAATCCCGCCTCTCTCCTTCCATTTCGTCTTTTTTCAATTTCTCTCTTTCTGTCCAGCACAGCTGGAGAACATACTGCCCGAAGAGCACAGACTTATGTGCCCTGTGCCAACCCCTTCAAAGGCTGAGGGAAATGGTATGAGAGCAACAAGTTGGGGGCTTCTTGAGAACCCGAGGGTAACCCTCACTACTCAGGGTCCCTCTTGTGCCCTGGGCTGCTGCAATAGCCCATGCAGTTTGTTATACGGGTCCTTCATAAAACGAATCCCTAATATTTTGCTAGAGAGAAAAGCCAGTTCCTTCTTCCACAGCAAGTGAGAAGATCCTCCCTTTTTCAGGCCATGGATACCAGCACCTTGCAGCCAGAATCCTTTCTGGAGGCTGTGGCCAAATCAGAAGTGAACAATGCTGTGGTGACAGGTGTGAGATTTGGCAGCACGAAGAGCTACAGGGCCTCTGATAGTGACCTCAGCGTTCATTTTCGGGGACCACCATCCCTATCAGGAAGGCATCTATTGTATCACAAGCATATTTCACCCACACTTATGCAAACTGTGCTGATGTACATTTTCTCCCTGCCATTTGCAGTTCACTTTTCACCCTTACTGTTCCCAGTGTCTGGGCATTTTTCTAAATAAAGATGTTTAGTGCATTATGAAAAAAAAAAAAGGTCCTTAAAAATATCAGCTTGTTTAGCAGTTTCTAGAAGCCAGGGCTGATTAAGAGCTTGCTGCTGAAACAATGATTTAGCACGAAGCTGCAGCTGGTGTAACAAGAGAACCATGCCACGTATTTTAACCTTTGCTGGAGGATTTGCCACATCTATAAGCAGTAATTCACCACAGATTTGTGCCCCGTGTGCTGTCACAGATGGAACCATATGGCTCAAAACTGCAGAGACCATCGTTTGGAATTTCAGACGAAAAGTCTGTCAGGACAGAGGCTCTGTGCATTCCCTTGTCCGAAACCACATGGGACAAAGCAAAAATCATTGTGAAAGCACATCCCCCCTCACACAAAGCCTGTCCAGCCCCAGCTTTTGCAACGTGTGTCCCTTCTATCCAGCCCTTCCTTGGCAGCAGCTTTTGTTGGCAGGGTGCTGTTGCCATGGGAGACAGAAGAGATGTGCAGCTGGCTTTTCTTTCACCTGTGCTCAGCACCGCTGATCCTATTTATGTTACTGCAGAACCTTTGGCTTCTAAGAGACCTACCCATCAATGTCACCGGACCTTTTGGAGAGTTTTGACAATGACACAAATTGCCGTGGCCTCTGATGGAAAGCTTAAAGTAGGATCTTGCCAAAGAGAGGATGTAGCTCGTGTCACAGGTGCTGACTCAAGCAAGGGTATCCATTTCACAGGCAGCAAGAAGAAGAAGGAAAGGAGGATGAAAGCCATCTTAAAAAGGTTTCTGATAACTCCCCAAAACAGTTACTTAAGATACTTAAAAGTTACATGCTTAGTCTAAGGAAGCCGTGGCTCTGGCAGGCAGCTCACCCCATCCACAGGCTGACAGCTGCCCCAGAGAAGCTCCTCTCTTCTCACTAGCAAAAGACGTCAGGTAGAGGATGATGAGCTTTAACCAGATGTCCAGCTTTCAAGGGATGAAAACCAGGCAAGCTGAATCCCACCTTGTATCCTTTGACCTATTTAAATGGCATCACCATAAAGCAAACTGAGAATTTGTTTTGTGCCATAAAAGGATAAATAAAAGTGATGTTTGAAAAGGTGAATGTAGTCTCTGCACTGCTATACTTCCCAGGACAGGGAATCCCACCGCTTTGGACATTCAGAACCAGTTTCTACTGAACATCATAAGCCTTTTTCCAAAAAAAATTCACAGCTCCAAGGCCTGCTGTGCTCCTTTCAAAATCCTCCCATTTGCAGTTGGAGGTAATGGAGTCAGTGGCTTTTGATTCCAGCATCAGACAATACGTCTTTTCCAAATCTTATTTCTTCAGGACTAAGCCTCCAGCTCTAACTAATTTACACTGACCTACCTACCAATCAAGGATGCTTATTCTAGACTTGGGATACTTCTTCATTACAGCACAGTCACCTTTACCTTTACTTTTCTAAGGAAATATTTACAGGGACAGGTTTCTATCCCTCTGCCTGCCTTTCCCAGGAACTTCTGACGCACAGCTGATTTCAAATACTGTAACACACTGCAGGACAAGTGGCGAGGATGCAGAGCAGAGTGACCTACTCATGGATCTCTCTGCTCTGACAACGTAGATCTTCTTTTCTCTACTTGCAAAAGCCGTGCTTAAACTCTCCAGTTGCAGCTAGAGTAATGTCGATACCACAGCCAGAAGGGATGTTATAGTTATGCACAGACCAACTAACTTCTACAAACCCTGAAGGTATTTCAGTCATTTCATCTGTTCACTGAGAGTAATTTGGATGATTTATTACTTCTGCCCCCTTCAAACACATTATTACCTCCAAGTGCTTGATCTCCAATGAGAGCTTGTAATGAGGAGCTTGCACCGATTTGTTCTGTGAGCAGGTTAACACACACAATTAGGCACTGACTATACTTACCTGTAGGAAAGCTTTACTCTGATTTTTTCCACCATTCTCCAGTTGAAGGAAGAAGAACACTGTGCTTCACAGTGAGTAAAAGTGTTGGGGGGATATGGACAGCTTGTGCAGTTAGTCACTGCCTCAGTTTATCACCTGGGCAAGTGAGAATCAAACTAGGTCAGGATCAAGGGAGTTCATGTTTCCAGTATGGGGGGCTGGGTACTGGTTCAGGGGTACAAAGATCAGATTTGAATGGGAAAAATCCCCAAGTCTGCCTTACACTATAAGAGATAGTGAGAGCTTCCACATCTGGATTTTCTCCTGTGAGCACAGCCTGAAGATGTCAGGTTCCACATAAATCAGCCAGAAAGGCTGTAAGGCGCTGCTCTTATTATCTGCTGCATCGTATAGCGCCAGCGAAGCCTCTAAAGTGGATGGAAGGTTGCTAGGGAAAGCATTGAGATGTTACTTTTCATTTCTTCATCCTTCAGACTAGCCACAGATTTCTTTTGGCATCTGGAACAGAAGTTTGCATTGCCTCTTAGCTATCTCAAGTTGAACCTGGCCTCGGCTGAGGCTGGTTTCCGAACAACTGGGATGCTCATCCTGGCTCGGCTGTGCTGAGCCACACATAGGTGCTCCGTGAGATGCTCTTCAAGCTCTGCTGATGGCCCCAGGGATGCTGATGGCTCAGTGAATCCCCCTCACTGCCTGCAAAAAATGGAGGTGCATGCCTGGAACTCAGGGTGCGTGTCACATTAGGACATACAAAGAAGAAAAGGAAAGATAAATTCCCTCCTTGAAAATAACAGCCGCTCACTGCAGAGATGAAGAAAGGGGGTTTTGCTCCATTAGGTGAATCTCAAGATTGCAGGGTTATTGAGATATGGATTTTTTGCCATCCTTTGAAGGTGGGTATTGGTCTGGAAGGAATGATGGCCCAACTTTGTGTAGTAAATGGTATGTTCTTAACGAGCAAGGTCACAGCAGTAGCTGGATATAATTTGTGCTAATGAGAGCAGGACTCTGCTGCTTATACTTCATCCAGTGTTACTGCTCCTGGATTAGATTCGAGAGGAGGAGATAGGCAATATCATACACAAAGAACATGAGGGTAAGATGACACGGTGATGCAGTGTACTTGATGAGTCAGGGGATCAGCAATTCAAGTGGAAATACATATGAAGTTAGGAAGAGGATCTCGCTTTATAAAAATACCCTCTATCAGCTCTGTAGTTCCTTTGCTTTTGCCATTCCTATTTCCTATTCACACAGTTACACAACAGAGTAAAACATTTCACCTTTCTCTGTGGATGGTCTCTCTTTGCATCCACATCTGCATGCTTTTAAATGGAATTCCACTACCAACACGTGTGTGCTACTTTGAAATATTCTTTCAAATGTGCGTAGGTCTTGGTTTTTTTTTATAGGAACACACTGCATATCGGAAACATCATTTACACCCAATGCATTAAGTGCTCATAGTGAACTCAGGTCATAAGATTTGTGTCCTGCCTTAAAGTGACAGGCTGGCACTGTCATATGAGCTTTGCACCATCAGCAAGGAATTGCTGTTTGGAATAACAACAATAATAATAACCCCTACTGCTGCACTACTCGCACAGTACTTCACAGGCAAGACATTTAATTTGTCTCTTCCTTCTGGTTAAACCTGCCTCTATTCATACTCAGGAGAGAATCTACTTCATCCATTCCTGAAGTGTCATCACCTCCACGCTTAATTTTATTTTGGAAGGAAATTGGACTGACAACCCTAACAACTTCTGATTATTCACAGCACAGCCCTTGTGAAGAGATTAAATGTACCAGCTTTTCCATGTCACCCTGTCAGCATGCAGCCCTTCAGGGACCTTCCCTTGATGGGAAAGTTACCTCAGCCTCAGTGTTTGCTCATCCTTGACTTCTGTTTCATTAATACCACAGCCATGTAATGGGGGAACGTTCGATTTTGGGTCGTTTCAGTGCCCACCTTGGTGGTAGCTCCTGGCTTCACTGCCCTGTCCCTGACACGTGCGACTGCCCAAGTCCCCAGGAGGCTTGAGGTTTCCTGACACAGCAGCAACTGACTTCAAACACAGCTCCAGGTTGTTCCCTGGGCAATGACACAAGTGTAAATGTACCCAGTGGTGCCTTTGGAAAGACAAATTCATCCCTAAAATAGCTAATAATGTGTTTTTACTGCTTATGCTGCTCTGATACAGATTTTTCTTGGTCTGGACTTAATTTATTAATATACAAAAAAAATAACCTTGAAACTGGGGCACAGCAGAGCTCATAACAAATGAGGAACTTTCTGTTCAAGCACTTTGAGCAACAATTAAACATCACTCTGGGTCCTCAGCAGACAGATGCTGAAGAGCTGTGCAGCAGGCAGATGTCACACTCCCATGAAACGCAGTGACAATACTGACATAAGTGTCTTGTTGCCACACTTTTGCCTTATTACATTTTCTCTTCCCTCTCTCTCTTTTTAAGCATTCTCAGCTGTCATTGTACCGGAGCATTGAAATTATTCCCATAGTAAAGTGCAGTAGTGGAAAGCAATTCCGTTTGGAGACAGAGCTCAGAATGTGGCATCTCAACAGTAAAACTGCAGGAGAACATTAGTTTTTGCATTAACTACCACAGCTAAGAGAATATATTAGCGGCCATCTCAGTAAAGGTCAGGACACCAAGAGGAAGGAATACCAAGAAGGACATAATTTTAAGACAAAGTGCTGCGTTTTCAGTCCCATTCAACGTGAGTTGAAAGGACTCGATGGAAATAAATAAGGGAAGGCTTGCTTGAGGGACCAGTTACAGAATCACTGATAGCAGAGTCAGGAGAAGTCCACAAGGACATATGGTGGCTTCTCCTGCACCGCTATAAATCCTGCACAGCTCCTCTGCAGTTACTGAGATTATCCAGCATATAAATGCCTCTGAGAGCACTGGAAAACACTAAGGGAACCCGCAGAACTAAAACATGCTTGGGAGCTGAAGACCAACCAGAATAAATAATCCAAAGATTAATGGCAATTAAGAACTGGAAAGAACAGTCAAAGGAGCAAGGAGTCTCATCTTTCATTCCCTCCAAATCTGGGTGCTGAGTGGGCTACCTGAAGCCACCATGGCCCCGCAGCACAACTGCTGCCTGGGTGCTTAATTTTCCCCTTTACCTGCTTTGTTGGAAATAAGTGCTTCAGTCAAAGAGGAGACTTAAATAAAACTCAAGTGCTCACATACCAAAGCTGTGGAAACCAGCTGCTTGGCCCAAGATTCTTCACAAACAGTAACTTGCATTGCACTGTGGCTATTTCTTTAAGGTGACCTTACGTCATCTCCAGATTATTTATCAGGAGAGAAATTAAACAAAAAGAGGAAAAAAAGACACAGCAACAGCTTGTAACAATTTGTGAAGGTGATGTGGTTTGAGGTTGTAAGTTACATGCAAAGACTTTGTACTTGCTACAACAACATAAAGCTTCTCCTACTCAGAGCTCTGTGTCAACTTCTGCCTCTGTCTGAATTAATGTTTCCAATTAGTCCTGTTTTACTGCACATCTGTCACAGGAGATTCACTGTTAAGGTTTCTTACAATACAAATCCATACATTAGTAATTATGAAGAAATACATTTAGCAAGACACAAAAGTTTCATATTTATCAGCAGTGCCTTGGGAGCTTTGCAGGTATGGGCTTTGTGTTTTTTCTTCCGACACATTTTTAATATCTACCATCAGATTCATCCTTGGGTTTAGTAACCAACTGAAGTCAAGGGCTGTAAAACTGTAAAACTCTTTGCACTAGGCTCAGGCTTGGCTACTTCATTTTTTCAGCATGTCTCTTGAAAATCCATCATGCCTGTGTCCAAGGCAGTAACTGATCTTCCAAGTTACGTGGCACGCACAGCGGAGGGGGAAAAAATACCCAGACTTATTCCTTGAAATTACATCATATTACCTAAGTTATCCAGTGCTGTTTCCAAAATTTCTCTCCTTTTACACGTAAAATCTTTGGCACATGTTAAAAATGCATGTGGAACAGCTTAGAAAGGACTGAGAAGACAGCAAAAGGGCAGAAAGTACTTAAGGCACCGACCAAAATTATGGTTCCTTAAGGTGTCTGTGGTTTTCAGAGACACATAACTGTCACAAGTATTTAACTGGGTTTAAACTTTTCAGGTTTAGAGTCAGTCTAGATGTGAAATTTCCAGAAGACAGGAGGAATTGTTGGAAAGCAAAACAAGCATTAATCTGAGCAGAGGATTTCCACCAATTCTTTATTGCCCAGTCACCTATGAGAGAGGCATGGGAGGCACAGGCAGAGTGTGACCTCCCTCAACAAGACCCTCCTCGTATAAGAGGACCATCTGCGTAGCTCTAGGTCACATTAGCAGTTCCATCTCCCATCAAGGACTTTGATGGGACAGGGATGAAGGGTAAAAGCTCTGCCTTTTGGTTTCTGGATCAGCAACAAGAGACATGCCCAAGGGCAGGCTGAGTCACGTCGAAGAGAGCTGCTCTGCTTCGATGCTGCTTGAAAAAGGAAGCATTTTAATTCTTGCTGCCTTGGTGGCTCCAGAACAACAAGGGTTTAGTGAGACAGTGAGGGCACCACACGCCCTGGGGCCAGCATCGAGAGGCGCGCAGCATCAGGGTTTTCCTACCTGCTGCCCTGCAGCCTGTGTGGGGGCCTGGGAGCAACATCCCTGGCAAGTCTTAGCAGGGATGAAAACAGCAGGTCACTGCAGAAATTATTTTAAAAGTCTTTAAGTTTTAGTAAAGATTTGCCTCTTTTTCTACAACAGGCTAAAACGTGCCCTGTGTGATTCCACAGGGGCTTTTTAGCTCTAGAGGGCACTAACTTTTCCACAGAAGATGGAGGTAGGGAGCCAGTGGATCACAGCTCCTCAGCCATGTGGACGGAAGGATGGATGGAAAAGGTTTACTTAGCTGCTCCTGCAGCAAGATGTGTGGGGTGAGCAGGCCCCACAAGCTCCTGATTTTCAATTCCTTGCCCAGGCGACACACACATGCCTGACCATCTTGTAGCAAAGGACCAGACCCTCAGCTCAGGTGAGTCTGACGCTAATGAAACCCCAAAAGCACTGACGGCTTGGAGCCACCCTGAGCTGGCTCTGCACCTGGAAAGCTGCCAGGCCAAGCATACTCCGTCATTTCATGATGTCCATACCACGAACTTCAGGCCAGCAACGCAGAGCAACCCCTCCAGAGCTCCAGCTCCATCACTACTAGCCTCACTGCTTTAAGCTACTACCCTTAAACAAACCTGCTGATTGCAAGGGGGAGGAGGAAAGGGAGGATAGAAGGGGAAGGGAGAAACGGAGCAGTATTTTTAGACAGTAGGACAAAATCACCAATTGTAATCTCCTTTTAAAAAAAACAACTTATCACCCATTCATTCATCCACAGGCATGAATATGATCAAACTCACCCTCTGCAGAAGAAGAGCTGCTGATGGCAGTTATGCAAATCCATTCCTAGCAGACGCGTGGTGAGGTACATTTACATGCCTTCCGGTGATGTGTGTGCAATTATGCTGAGGTCTTCTTGTCCAGAGATGAAATCTCTGGTGGTCTGAAGCGTCCACACAGCGTGGTCTCCATTGGGATAGGAGATAAAAATCTAGACTTGCAAGGGTCCTTGTTAGTTTCTACTAAGGACTCTGCAAAAAATCATCACATAAGGCAGCACCACCATGACACATGGCAAAACTTCCTACAGCACGTGCCAATCCAGTAACTGGCAGGGGCTGGAAAAATCCACGTTCTGTAAATACGCTGTGGGTTTAAGGGGTTTTTATATGTCTGTTCCCTTTAACCATTTACAGCTTACTGTGATTTTTCTTGGGTCACGCAGCTTATCTGAAGACAAAGGGGCAAATTTGGTGAAATTTTATGCGGAATTTCATGCAAGGGCTCAGCTTGACAGAAACAACAAAGTTCACTCAGCAAAAACAACAACAAAAACCCAACCCAAAAACAAGTCAAAGGCTAGGGCAAACCCACTCTGTGGGTGTAAACAACCTATCCCACCACGTTTTGATGAGATATAATCTGTACTTGTGTTCTGGGTTTCTGAAAAAAGGAAATTTGTTGTTCCCTGTTATCACCAATATGTCAAGTTGAAGCCCAAAATTGACACTTAAACGGCAGCCTTAACTCTTTAACTATCACTCTCTGGAAATTAGGAAGATATTAGAAGAGTAAGCTGTGCAGACAGCAGCCTTAGAAAGGAAGAAGGAAGGAGATTCCCTAAGACAGGGAGTGGGGAGAAACACGAGGGAAAGAAAAATGGGAACAGAGAAAATCAGGAATGGAAAACGGCAAAGTATGCGTATTTTCTTACTGAATGATACCAGTTACAAGAAATATGTCCAGAATAATGTTATCTGCAAAGGTTAATTGCTGTACATGGCCAAATCCTATTTCTGATCATTACACAAACCTCCCGTTGACATGGCTGAGATATTTACCCCACACTGAACGCACATTATTTATACCTTGGCCCATGGACTGGCATCAGAGCTGGAATTGGGCCTTTTGGCACAGAATAAACCTGACATTCCTCCTTTTGACCTCCATTTAACATTCTAGGAGAACCAAATTTCCTCATGAATATGTATGAAACGTGCCAAGATGAGCTCTGCCCTCAGACTGGCATTTCAGCGGTGCTGTGCTGCTGTATTTCAAAGGAAAGTCTGGCCTCCGATTCTAATTGCTCCCGACTCCAGAAATACTGAATTGATTTTCTTCAGACATGAACCGTTTTCTCCTTCATCATCGAGGTCTATAAAACAAGCTGAGTTCAAATTTCCTAGCGTCAGCTGTTCCTGAGTTATGAGGGCAGAGAAGCTGCAACTGGAACAAATAGGAATAGTGGGTTTCTCTTTACGCCCACACATCATAAAAAAACCAGCCAGGCTGATTTTGCTCAGAGTTCTCGGAATATTCACCTTTAGGTGGAGGCCAGGCCTGAAAAGTACACTGCCACCCTCCTGAGGACCTTCCTTAGGGAAATCAGGAACACTGGAAAATGGGGCTGAGCCTGTAACAGAAAGCAATCTCAGGCCCATTTGCTTCCATAGGAGTAATTAGCAATTCCCACACCTCCATCGTAAATCAGCTCTCCAAGAGCCTTCATGCTCCTGAGCAGGACCATGGCTTTCCTCTTTCCTAGAAGATATGGTTTTTGTTCCTTGCCTCAGATAATCACAGGCTGTTTAGGGTAATTTTAATCTGTTTCTTATGTCTGCCAGACAGGAACTCTGCCATGATGACAGGGGAGCGTCTGCAAGACTTCACTCAGATCCTTTCTCACTGCCAGCTTTGGCAGCATCTTTAAAAGTTCAGCCTCACAGCCCTGCCATGGGGTTTTATCATCATCTGAGACACTTCTGGCCTTTACATTGAGACACAGGGCCCTCACTGTGTTAGGCATCATGGTGACACTGTGGTAGTGACAAACCCTCACACTTGTCTTCCACAGCTTTGGCAAGAGCAAAGAAGATTTTTAAAAATTTGACCCACTGGAAGCAAAAGCCCCAACTCCAAATGCTCATAACAGAGAGTTCAAGGAGGAATTTGATTTTAGTGCTTAAAAATCACTTTGCTTTGTTGCACAGAAGACACAGACTGACAAAAAAAAAATAAAAGAGAAAAAGAAATTTTGAAAGGCTTTTTTATTTCCAGTTGTCCCTTTTTTGCTAAAAATTATTTGCACTTGAAAACCCCCTGACCAAAGGCAGTGGTTATGAAACACCACGTAAGCACCCCATTTCACATGTCATTCCCTGGGACAGGGAATCTCTAGTCCAGTGTACAGGCACTGAGGACGTCACATGGGGCCATCATGTGTGACAACTCTGTTGTCACGCTGTCAAAAAGCTGCAACCACTCACCGCTCTAGTGAGCCATGAATTACTCGGTTTACTCCTTCTTGGGCTCTCCTAGCAAATATAGAAATACTGAGACAGAAAAGCCCATATCTAGATCACTGGAAAGAGGAGATGCTGAGATGTTGGAACAGGATTTTTTATGGTGAGCAAGGGTGAGCACCAGGAGCAGAAGACAGCAGTTTCCCAAGGACCCAGGTGCCTGCTCTGCCATTTTTGATTCATGCTTCTACGACAAAAAGCTCGCTAAGCCCCCCGGTGCCATCAGGATTCCAGGTTCAACCTCATCCTGATGCTCTGGTGATGATCAGGTCCTGACAAGTTTTGGGGGAGCAGGATCCGCTTTTCCATGAGGCAGCTGCGATGTGCTGAAGTCATGGGGGTTACAGAAGCAGAGCTGAGGGCAGATCTGGACCTGTTATCTTTTTGGCTGTTTTGAGAACTCAGAGTGTAATAGAGAAGCTGTTCCTCTTTGGAAATGGGCTGCAGGGCATGCATATTTATGGGGCTCTGCTCCCCGAGGTGCACACATGCAACTCCCACTTAGCTAATGGGGCTGGTGTGGGAACAGTGAGAGGTGGTGAGACAAATTAATAGGAGGTTTACCACTCCGACTGTCAGTGAACATACAGTATTCTTGTTCAAAAATAATAGAATAATGGTATTTATAAAGCATCTGCAACTCAGCATTCGGGGGAACAAGGGAATTCGATTAGGAAAACATTCCAAACGCTGAAAATAATGATATAATGCAATAGCACCAACAATTGGGGAAAAAAAAGCAGCACAGGCTTGCCCAGGGACTTACAAGACAGAGGATGAGAAAGCTCATTTTAAAGCGTGAAAAGGTAAGATTTAGGGAGACAGGCAGTAAGCAGGGCTGTGAGATACATCTCACCAGAGAACACACAGGATTTGGCTGTGCTGCCTACAAAATAAGTTACATTCAAGCGGGCAGGTGATCCTGTGTCTCTCCCTGCCTTTCCAACGGGGAGGTGATTTACTAAAGACTCGGCTGCCTGGGATGTGCCTGTGGAGTAGCTCCATGTTCTGGCCAGGACTCAGCAATCCCAGAGAGTGCTCTTGCCATCCATACTGCCAAAATATGAGTAATAAAGGGCTGCTGCAAGCAGCTGACCTTTTAAGGATATAGTAACACACCTATCTGCCTACCTATCCACCTACCTACCTAGGTATACTATTTTATTACTATCTAGATGCAGAAATAAACAGGATAATATATATATGTATATACACACACATACACACATCAGTTTAAGATACTATGTTGCTACGATAGTTCAAAACACTTGGTGCCAAATTTCACTGTTGCTTTGCACAGCCAGACATCCTCCAGTTGATCCGGTATATTTTGATGAAAATATTTGGTGGAGGGAGCAGAGAGCAGGCAGCTTTCTGCATCAACCCACCCTCCCTCCCTCGGGTTCCTGCTCCATTTCTGTTCTGCTGAAGGGTAAGAGCCCCAGCAGGCTGGCTTGCTGGGATGGAAATTAAATAGAGGGGACATTTGCCTGCCTGTACAGAGAGGGGCAAATAGGAAGGGAGGGGGAAACAGCTAATGCATAGCAGTCACTGGAGAGCAGTAAATATTAGCATTAATTCTGCTCGTCACAACAGCACGTTCATTACAGCTTTCCAGGTACCAAATCCACAAGTCTGTGTGCACTGAGCCAGTGGTTTGCCATAGCGAGCAGCAAATAATGAATGATGTATTACCTCCCTGATAATGCATTGGTTATTGCAACCATACTTGCCTCGATGTGATGAAATAAATGACAGCAATTTTGCTAATACATGGGTTTTCTGTGCTCCCCCTCCTTTCAAACAGGGCAGAAAGGTGTCCTTTAACATTTAAAGCCACGGAAGAACACAATATGTATGATGGTAAATGACTATAATGTAGTGTGCCATAAACTGTAAGTATCGTCTGGTTTGAAAGGAAGCTGATGTGAGGTATAAAGAAGGTATTTTACACACGATAGAGGTAATAAATGTAGAGTTTGCTGGAGGATTTAGATCCAACTGGAAAGAAATCCATTGCAAATATTTTTGAAGTATTGTATAGCTACATTAAGAAAATACTCTGCCACCGAGCCTAAAGTGCTTTGGTACAGCTGGGGATATTACAGCTTTGCCTGTCAGATACTGATCATATCAACCAGTTTTTTAATTCAGACTGACGATCGGAAATGCACAGCGCAAACAACGTGCTGCATGAGCAATGCTACTACATCCTCCATTTAAAACACAGCATCCAATTCAGTAGCAAAGAATTGCTGGTTAAACAAAGAACTTGGACGGGGCAAGCACATCACAGCCCTGTTCCCTCCCCATGCACTGCCTGCCTTGTTCATGAGGCCAAGCTGTGGTCAGCAAATCAGAAAAAGCAGCTGGGAGCAAGTTTTCACAAGCCTGAGCCCAGCACTGGCCCGTGGCAACCAAGAATCCTCACCTTCTCCAGCCTCTTCTTTCCCTCAAGAAGAGTCACCACTCCTTGGTGATGCAGCAGATCCCCTTTCTTTTTGCTGGCTTGGACTTAGAAGTCCCTGCCATCCCTAAGGCTTCTTGGGCCCCATCTGGTGATTCATTTTCCAGCACTCCTGGGAAACTGGGGTTCCAGCACTCCCTGGAAGTTACAGCCTGTTGGGGTTCTGAGTCCTCTGAGTTTTATCAGCACCGGCAGATGGGATCCTGCAGTGGCTGTTGCTGCTCCTGACATTTATCATCACTAATATCACTGGTTTTTCACCACAATTTTTTTTTTCCTGATGAATGCTGACTAGCCTCTTTCACTTCTGCCACTTTGCTTAAGTCACATTTGCCCTCAGAGAAAAAATGCATCAGCATCATGAACAGGAACAGAAAGCTCTGTCATACAGAGTGACTAGGATGCGACATGAGCCTCTTCTTATGCGATGTCTTTAAGATCTTCAATGCACGTACGTCAGGGAGCCTTGTGTATTCCGGCTTGGGTAAAACAAGAATTGAAGCAGAGTGATTCCAGAGATGTTTATGACAGGAGCTAGACCTTAGAGACCATCATATAGACCACCGGAGCCCAAGCAGCCCTGGCTCCCAGCAAGGGCCTGTCCGCTGGTAAGTTCTGGCACCCGTCTGCAACCCACCAAGATGTGGCCACCCGTGGTGGATAAAGGCAGAGTGAACCTCCCCGTTATACCCCTTGCCTGGTGCCATAACACACACCCAGAGCCTGATCCCAGACATAGCGCAGCAAATCCAGTCGGGACTTTGCTCCTGGTGGCTGCTGGGCAGCAGTTCAGCCACGAGCTCAGTCTTGCCCTTTAGTGAATTGAAGGTTTATTTCCTACCCAGTCTATCTTTTGTCTTTTCCCTAATCCACCAGTGGAGTTACAAAGCCAAATTTCCATGGCAACAGATGGAGAGGTCAGAGAGGAAGTATTAGACAGGATCAAGCATCTGAAGTGGAATCCGGAAAGGGAAAGAACAAAAACACTTGAAAAAATTAACAGTTGTAACAGAGTGAACAATATAAAACAAGACAGGTCAGATAATTCTCTTCCAGTCCTTTTGGCTTCTGACAAAGTCAGTGCTGGTTAAAATACCCTCCTGTACAGGCAGAAATCCAGTGTTTCTCTTTGCTTCTTTTGAGATCAACAGCGACTCCAGCAGCAGCAAGATAGGGGTTGTCCAGGGAACTACAGGGGAATTCCCAGCCAACCAGAAAACTTCCTGGTATCTGCCTCTTGCTTAATGAAAGCCCATCGCATGTGGCCGCGAACATCTTCATCTCCACAGTGGTGGGCCATGAAGATTTTAAACATTTTGGAACGCGTCGACGTGCTTTTCTTGTAATCATCATCTCAAAGGCATAGCGACCACAGCCTGAAGCCCTGTTTCATTAGCTCCCTGGCGAAAACAAGGCCTAAACTCGGCTCCTACCCCAGGACCAGATGCTCCTGGTCACACAGTGCTGGAGTCCAGTCGCAAACCCTTCATGTAACACCGTATATTGCCTGTCCACGTTTACTCCCTCCTCCTCCTTCCAGGCAACGATCCAGGAGCTAACAGTTCTCGAGAGAAAGCCCATGAAGGACGTGGCACAAGCCCCTCTGCAGATGAAAGCTGCTGATGCATTAAGCTCACGGTTGCTGCCCACACCCAAGGAGCGGAGTACGCATCCTGTCCCCCCCGGCCATGCTCCCTCCTCTCCTTCCCACGCAATTAGCACGTGCTGCACATCAGAGGAGCCAAGAGGCTCTGGGGTCTCTGTGTTGTTCGCCTCAGGGGATTTTTTCTCCCTTATTCAGGAAAAAACAGATGAGGCAGGCAGTATCAGACCCCAAAAACATTCTGTCGGTGTTTGCAGGGGAGGGGGGCAGATATGGAGAAAAATCTCTAATGCCTCTCTGAGATTTATCATGTGCACAGGCCTTTGTAACTTAAATTACCGTTTTCTTTTTCCCACTGCTTGATCTGAGAGCATATTTGAGTCGATCTGAATATCAAAGAAATTCAGAAAAGCTGTGGGGCAAAGGAGTAGGGTAGAGCCTGATGGGAAAATAACCCAGGAGGCGGTGCAGAAATGGCACTGCAGAGAGAGATGGGGGAAAAGGGGAAAAGGACATGTGACATGCCTGTATAGTGGGCAAAACTGCTTCTTGTCTCCCCCACTTAATTTTCTCAGATAGATTTTTTATAGTCTGTTTGTAGGCTACACACAGGCTCTTTGGAAGAAAAGGTGTTCTGATGCCAGGTGACAGAGGAGCTATGATACAGCTTTGCACCAA